>NC_041398.2:87061009-87291009 GCF_900747795.2 Erpetoichthys calabaricus | reverse complement strand
TGAGTGCATCTTTTGAACCACAGACTACAGCATACTTATTAATTGTCATAGCAAATGGGTAGGTTTCTCTAGTAATGTTCTAAATTGGTTTCAGTCTTATTTAACACACAGGATTTTTTTTTGGTAGATTCCATGATATTTTATATTGTGTACCACAAAGACCTATTCTGGGCCCACTATTATTTTCAATTTACAACCTCCCGTTAGGCCAGATAATTTCAAAACACAAGGTGAGCTGCCACAGTTACGCAGAGGATGCACAGATTTACTCATTTATAGCACCCGATGACCCTGCCTCTCTGTGTCCTTTGATCCTGCATTTGTTTGTCTTGTATTACTGAATGGATGAGTACTAATTTTCTCAAGCTACTGTAAATAAGGAAAAAACAGAAATTTAGTTGTCGGCAAAAATGGAAATAGTAATGATCTCAGAAATAAACTTAACCCCTTGGCACTCAGAGTTAAGGTGGAAGTTTAGTACTTAGGTGTGATCAAGGATTATGATCTAAACTGGAATCAAAAGAAAATCTGAGTACATCTCACTGGTTTTAGCATCATTACACTGGTTACCTGTGTCATTTTGAACAGATTTTAAAATACTGCAAATGGTATATAAAGCTCTGAATAATCTTACTCCCTCGTATATTTTGGAATGCCTGTCCCCTTACATACAACAGTTGTAAACTCATATCATCTAACACTGGTTTGCTTATTATACTGAGAGCTAAGCATGAAAGAAGTGCTGAGGCAGCCTTTTACTCTTATACACCAAAAATGTGGAATATTTTACCGATAGAGATACACCAAGCTAATACAACTGATCAATTTTTAAAAAAACTTTTTCAGTTTGGCCTTTTCTTACTTCACTTCTGTTCTGCTTCAAATAGATTATATATGCATTGCATTATCATATACTTCATGGATGTGATGTCATTATTAATTGCTATTTTTCTCTGTTTTCTTTTCCAGTTTCTCTGTGATGGCATTTTATGCCACCACCATCTAATCACCATACTATGCAGCCACTTGTGATGATGGAATGAAAGTAGATATTCTGCCTAAGAGACCAACTACATTGAATTGTCTAAAATGAAGATTTAAAATAACAAGACTGACTTTAGCACCTTTATGTTAGGTAGAATGTCCAGTGGGGGCTGAGCAGTCTTCTGGCCCGGAACCCCTCTAGATTTTTTTTTTTCCTTCCAGCATCTTGCCCCTGGAGATTCTTCTTTTTTGTTTTGTTTTTTTGTCCTCCCTGGCCATCTGACCATAGGATCAGACTTATCTTAATAGACTTAAAAAATAAACATCTTCATTTCTGGATACATTACAGACACCACAAATAGATGCTTTAAGTGCTGAGGAACTGGATAAACCTCTAACGCTAACAGAATTACTAGATGCTATAAAGTCACTACAAAGCGGGAAATCAGCAGGCCCTGATGGTTACCCCTTAGAATTTTATAAGAAATTCTACACTCAGCTAGCTCCCCTCTTATTGGCAACATTTACAGAAGCTAGAGACAACCAAATACTACCTCAAACATTTCGTCAAGCATTAATCACTGTCTTTCCTAAACAAAATAAGGACTTGTTACAATGAGCATCATACAGACCAATTTCACTCCTGAATAATGATGTTAAGATACTCTCAAAAATTATAGCTAGAAGGATGGAGAAAGTGCTGCCCTCGGTAATACAGTATCACAGGATCAAACTGGATTTATTAAAGGCCGACATCTGTCTTCCAATCTCCGACGCTTGTTTAATATTATATATTCACCAGCAAAATCAAACACCCCAGAGATATTACTATCATTAGATGCAGAAAAAGCATTTGATATGATTGAATGGAACTACCTTTTCACTGCATTGGAGAAATTTGGGTTTGGCCCGAATATTTGTGCATGGATCAAACTACTGTATACCAATCCAGAAGCTTCAGTTTGTATTAATAACATTTGCTCAGACTACTTTAAGCTAGAACGTGGTACCAGACAAGGATGTCCCTTGTCGTCACTGCTGTTTGCAATTGCCATTGAACCACTGGCGGTTCACTGCCAAAATTCTTATCAGATAAAGGGAATTGTCAGAGAAGGACTGGAACAGAAAATTTCTCTATATGCAGATGATATGGTTTTATATATATCAGACCCAGGAAACACTCTCCATGCAGTTTTAACAGCACTAACAGAATTTCAAAAGATATCTGGTCTTAGAATTAATCTGAATAAAAGTATACTCTTTCCAGTGAATTCACAAGCATATAATATTAGATTGAACACCCTACCTTTTACCATAGCAGATCAGTTTAAATACCATGGGGTAAATATCACAAGTAAATATAAAGCTCTTTATCAACAAAATATTGCCGTCTGTATGGAAAAAATTAAGCAAGACTTGCATAGATGGTCAACCCTTCATCTCACTCTAGCCGGAAGAATTAACGTTGTTAAGATGAATATCCTTCCTAATAGGGCTGCACGATAACAGAAAAAATGATTATCACGATTATTTTGCTCAAAATTTTTATCACGATTAATAATGACGATTATTCCTTTGGTAAATGAAGTCTGTGACCAAAGCAGTGTAGCCTCGGCCAGTTATTCACAGATGCTGCCCTAATCATATTAGCTGCGTTGTCCGTTGTGATGCACACAAGTCTTTCTTCCACCAAGCCCCAAGTGGACATCGCTTCTTTGAGGCCCACTGCAATAAACTCCGCTGTATGGTCTTGTGGGAAAAACGAAGTTTGCAAAAGCTTGCTTTTCATCTCAAACTCGCTGTCAATAAAATGAACTGTCAAGCTCAAATACGGTTCCGCAGTTCTGCTTGACCATAAGTCAGTCGTGGCAGCAAAATATTCAAGGCTGAGCCTGAGAATTTCTCTTTCTATTTCTTTTCGGCATTTCGCATACAGCGAGGGCAGCGCAACATTGGAAAAATGGTTGCGTGAGGGAATGCTATATCTTTTATCAAGTGTTGCGATCATTTTGTTAAACCCCTCACTGCTCACGGTGGTTATTGGACACATATCCTTGGCTATATGGTACGCGATCGCCTCTGTTACTTCCCGGTGTCTTTGCGAGCTGGCAGATATGGTATTGCGTTGAACAATGTCCCTGATATTGTTGTCTGTGTTGTGGATGGCTGGTAATTTTTTGTTGTTGCTGTTTGTGCCTTCAGTCGTTGAAATTCTTGATAGTGTACTTTGTGGTGGCTTTTAAGGTGGTTGATGAGGTTTGTTGTGTTACCTTGGGACGTTTGGACGGAACAGGAGCAAAGTTTGCACAAGACTCGTACCTGATCAACATCACATTCCTCAAAATCGAAATAGTTCCAGACAACTGAGTATGACCCCTTTTTAGGAACTAACGATCGCACTTCTGCACGTTGCTCCGCCATCATATGTTTATTCTGACTGACTGTTATTGCTGCTATTGACTTCTACTGCTTCAGAAAGCACCTGCAATCTAGACGCAGTAACGTCATAGTGACGCAGTCCAATCCGTAAACTCAGCCCATAAAAAACAGTTTGGTCTTTATACTGTAAAATCGCGACGATATTTATTAACTGATCGTGGGTCATAAATATCGTTATCATGAGAAAAAAAAGATTAATCGTGCAGCCCTACTTCCTAAACTTCTTTTTTTATTTCAAAACATTCCAATATATATCAATAAATCATTTTTTAAACAGTTAGATTCAACAATAACCTCTTTCATTTGGAACTCAAAACACCCATGTATCTGAAGAGCAACCCTACAAAGACCTCAGGCAGAAGGTGGCATGGCTTTACCTAATTTTCAGTTTTATTACTGGGCAGCAAATATACAAGCCATAAAAACCTGGACACAAATAAATGAAACATACACAGGCTTGGTCCGCAATAGAAGTAAAATCCTGTAGTACTTCTTTATATTCCCTGCTCTGCTCTCCAATAAATGCAAGTTATCGCAAATATACTAATAACCCAGTTGTGCTTTACTCTCTCAGAATATGGAACCAAATTAGAAAGCATTTTAAGATGGAAAATCTTTTATCGGTGGAACCTCTGCAATAGAACCACCTGTTTCAACCCTCGCAAACATATCCAGTTTTTAATACCTGGAAAAGTTTTGGGATTAAAATGCTCAGAGATCTTTATATTGACAACATTTTTACATCTTTTGAACAATTACGTTCAAAATTCAACCTCCCAGCTACACATTTCTTTCACTATCTTCAAATTAGAAATATTGTTAAACAGAAATTATGCCCGATTTCCCCCCATCTCGCACCCCCCACAATGCTGGAAAAAATACTGCTCAGTGCCGAGGAATTAAACACCATTTCCGCATTATATAAAATCCTATTAGAGTCCCTACCTTTCAAAGATCCAAGAGGACATTGGGAAGAAGATCTCTTAATCAATATATCAGAAAAGGAGTGGAAGGTAGCAAAGCAGAGAATTCACTTGAGCTCCATATGCGCAAAGCATAGAATTATTCAACTAAAAATTATATATCGAGCTCATCTGTCTCGCTTAAAACTGTCCAAATTGTTTCCAGGGCAAGATCCAACCTGCGAACGCTGCAACCAAGCTCCTGCCTCACTGGGTCACATGTTCTGGGCCTGCACCAAACTAACATCATTTTGGACCAAAATATTTAAGTGCCTTTCAGACAGCCTTGGTATCACAATCCCTCCTAACACATTAACAGCTGTGTTCAGTGTTCTTCCAGACGGACTTGAAGTGGAGAAGGACAAGCAAACGGTGATTGCATTCACTACACTTTTGGCACGCAGACTTATTCTGTTAAATTGGAAGAATCCTAACTGTTCTCTGATAAGTCAGTGGGAAACCGATGTTTTATATTATTTGAAATTGGAAAAAATCAAATTCTCAGTTAGGGGATCTGTACAAAATTTTTTCAAAACCTGGCAGGATCTAATCAATATTATTTTAGAATGAAATAACTATTACCGCATTTAATTCCCTTCTCCATCTCTTATTTACATATATATTTATTTCTCCCTTTCTTTTGTTTATTGTTGCCTTATTAAAAAGCCCTAAGCAATTCTCCTTTGGCTATGCTCTCCTTCTCAGGGGTGGGGTTTGATTTGTCTTCAATTTTGTTTGGTTATAAATTGATCTATTTGTATGGAATGATTATAATAAAAATAAATAAATAAATAAATAAACTTATCTTTAAATTAGAATTCTACTACTTGCATATCTGTTTTATGTAAGTACAGTGCATCCGGAAAGTATTCACAGCGCATCACTTTTTCCACATTTTGTTATGTTACAGCCTTATTCCAAAATGGATTAAATTAATTTTTTTCCTCAGAATTCTACACACAACACCCCATAATGACAATGTGAAAAAAGTTTACTTGAGGTTTTTGCAAATTTATTAAAAATAAAAAAACTGAGAAATCACAAGTGAATCATCTAAGTGTATAGTTTGTATGGTTTCTCCTATATGTATGGATTTTCGCCTTTGTACTCTAGTTCTTGTCTCACATTATATGACAGGTTATGTGACAACTCAAAACTGGGGGTTGTGGATGTGTGTTGGTGTGAATGTGCCCTGGGCTACAACAGGCACCTCACTCAGAGTTGTTTCCTATCTTACACTCAATGCTCTTGGGCCATGTGGGTGTCTGTGTGCATATGCCCTGCCTGGGTTAATATCCCTTCCAGGGTTGTTTATAGTCTTTTGCTCTATGCTGTCAGAATAGGTGCTGACCTCATTAAGTATAATTGAAAATGGATGGAATGATGACTTTTTAAGAAAGAAGGCTAAACAATCTACTTCAAATATAATCCTCAACTATATAAAGTGAGCTTAAGAAGTAAATAAAAATAACTACACTTGTGAGGAAAGGATCACCTGTAAAAAGAATTAAGATCCAAAATGTACTTGCCTATTACTGTAAAACCTGAATACTGCCATACATAAAAGCTGAAATTAATTGAAGTCTGCAGTACAATTTGATAATATGGGAATGTAAATGTGGACTGTGTGAAACAGCAGAAAACAGATAATTGGTTTTATATCATTTCTTCCTAATGACTCCCACCTAATTAAACAAATAGCCCACTCCCATTCAGCTACTAGTCATATATCAACAACAAAAGAATATGGAAATTAGCAAACAAGTAATTGCCAGAAATAAAACTATTTGCAATTGTGGAAGAACCATTTCTTCGGTTGACAGAAGATTTTTAATCTTTGTTTATTTGTTTTTTGGGGAAATTATTTTCAGCTCAGAGGAAATTCAACCTAAATATAAACAAAATCCGCATTATAATTTCAGATCGCTGCTACATAATTTTAGGATATTAAAGGATAGAGGTGCCTAACAAGCCTATGTTTCATTCAACTTCAGATAATTCTTTTAATGAAAACATGCAATAAATCTTTTCTGATGCATTTATTACTTTTTTTGAAGACTATACAGACAGATGGTAGCATTCTTGCTTCAGGTTAAGATAATTTGAGTTAAAGATATGCTTGGATAAACATCTTAATAAGCTTTTCATGAGTTTTTAATGAAGTGAAAATATTTTTTTTGCTAACAAACATGATTTTCTTGCCTCAACAAAATTGTCTAATACTTTAAATCAGTTGAGTCCTCCTGTGGCTGCAGGTTTTCATCTCAACCAACTTTTATTTTTAAATTGACTTCTACCTCCCAGTTTCTATATTCGTGGCAGTATGGAAATTACAAAACTGGATTCCTTAATGTTTTAAATGAAAATGTACCATGTACTTCTGTATATTACATAAAGATTACAAAATTATATGATCTTCATGTTTAATATTTTTATTATTATCATGACTTTCATTCCCCCTTTTCAGGAATTCTTGTCATTTAAGCAGTTATTTATTAATAAAAATGTTTGTGAGAATTATACTGATAGAGACACAGTACAGCCTTCCTGCATTGTTGTTTGCCCTTGTGTCTGCTCTGCTTTTCATTAATTATCATTATCAAGAAAAGTGACAAATGATAGTCAAGTACAATGGCAAAAGACATGTTTTTAAAAAATTATTATAAATGTAAATCTAACGATACTGCTTTTTTCTTACAAAATCTGAATAAAACAATAAATAAAAGACCAGCTGCATAAACAATAAGACTAATTAGAGGTAAAATGACTTGCCAATTGTGAAACTGCTTGGGAAGAAAACCTGCCACCATAAGGAGACCCCAGGACTGAGCTTGGCCACTACTGCTCTAGATATCAATTCTAAAATATTGATCAAGAGTATGGATAAAGGTATTGTGTTTGTATTAGCAAAACCCAAACTCATCTTTGTATTAAGAAGAGTGGACACAATATAACAGCATGTAAATGTACTTAACATGTTCAGGTAACTAAAGCAACAGAAAAAAAATACAAAAATCTGTGAGGAAGTTTTATTCACTCGAAAAAAAACAAAAAATCTGTGAGAAAGTTTTATTCACTTATGCTCTAGGGCTGAGCAATCACCCAGTACTGGGTGTAAATTGTAAAACAGATGACAGATGTTTAAGACATGTAGTCTCATACTGCAGTCTCCATGTATTTCTCAATAATGCTTAATATATATAGCTCAAAAGCCATACAAAAACTCCAAAAACCGGATTTTATAAATAAAACACAACTCAATTATGAATAATACACTATTTCTATTTTATTAAACCAAGCCAGATATTTAGACATGCAAGTTTCGTCACCATTCCAGATGACAAAGCTGCTCGCTTTTTCTACACAATATGCCCAATGAGTGAAAACAACGTCTTGCAAGGCACTGATGTGGCAGGTGTTGCCAAGTACTTGCGAGCAAGGTAAGCTAGCTCGATGTATACCCCAGCATGTTTGGACCACCACTTTCAGGGGCAATCCTCCATGCTGACGACAGGCTCTGCTTTGTAGAATGCTAGATATTTTTGAGTACAGTCTTCCTCCTCTTCAGATTCCGGTTCTGAAGCAGCTAATAGACATGCTTTCTTATGTGGGGGTTCAGATGTTGCAGTTTGCGCAGTTTGCAGTTTGAGGATTAAATAGAGGCAGTCACACTTAATTATAAGACTTTACAGGTTGCAACAGTACAACAAATGGTTTATCAAATTTGCAATTAAATAACATTCTGTGTGGATGTACACAATATTCACAAGAGAGAACAAGCAACGAATAGAGGATGGCAAGCCCCCATCCCAATCCAACCTAACCTCGGTCAACCTAACCTCAGTCAATGCTACTGTCACCTGAGAAGGCAGCCCCTGCCACTTATGTTTCATTATCTGACACAAAAATATACCGGTGTAACCCACAGTGGCTAAAAGGTTTCCCATCTCTTTTTTACAATCAATCCAAAAAGATCATGTTCTGCACGAACTGATAAGCATCAAAAGAAATGTTAGCAGGAAAAATGCTCTACATTATTGGAAACCCAATTTTAAAATGGAATAACGTTTAACCAGAAAAGAAAAGAAATTTAAAAAACCATGTCGACATGCTCATATTGCCCAGAATTAACCAAGCTCCCATGTACCTGTGACCATTGCTATTTCCATACAAAAAAATAAAAGTTAATGAGGAGGTTCTTAAAATCAAAGTGAATATTTCATACTGTATCGCAAAAGACAAACTTACCATCACAAAATTTGGCCCACTCATATTCACTACATAAAAAAATGACATAAACATCAACCTGATGTATGAGAACCATATGTGAAAGGATTAGACAAATAGCTGACAGTATGAAAGTGTGAGAGGAATTTTCTGTAAAAAAAGGAAATGAAAATTAAATTACAAAATGAAAATGCAATCTCTCTTTTGCAATTTCATTTTCAAAGTCTACACGCAAGAATGATGCAAAAATTAAAATTGAAATAAAATATCTCTATTTGCAATTTCATTTTCAAAATCTGCACGCAAGAATGCTGCAAAAATTAAAATGAAACAACACCATTTGCAATTTCATTTTCAGCCTGAACCGCAATGATTCCAAAATGAAGCTGCAAAAATGAAAAGTAAAATGCTTTTAAACACTGGCGCTACGTGCTGCTCACTGAATTTTCATTTTCCACTTTGCCCCTTCATTTTCTAGTTCTCAACATGCAAATAGTAAGGTTCAATTGGCGGGCTTGCCGATTTTCCCCAATTTTTTTGTCCTTCGCAGCTGTAAAGTCAATCATTTGATAGAATACGTCTCACTTTGACTGTGTTTAATTCACGTGATTTTCATCTATTCACCCCCATACTGCGAGTTTCACAGCAAAACTGTCTCACAAAATCCGAAGACCATGCATAATTGTAGTTCTGAAGAAATTAATGTGCAATTTAATTACATTACTTAACATCACAGAAATTAGCCTTTATTACATCATAGTTTATATTTATTTACACTAAAGTGGAAACGGGACGCTTTGTATTTTTGTAGTTATTATATTGTACTGTCGGTGCCGAGCACTGTAATGACTCATCGGCAGAGGTGCTGGACAGCCTCGAGGCTCAGATCTGTAACCTGGTGTACCATTTGCAGCAGCAGTACAGGGAATGAGACAGCTGAGGACTGACACCTGGGCAGTGCAGTTTCACTGTGAAGCTTACAGTATGGGGTGAAAAGATCAAAATCACGTGAATTAAATAAACATAGTCTAAGTGAGAAGTATTCTATCGATCAAAGTGGCTTTACAGCTATGAAGGACAAAGAATTGTGGGAAATTGAGGTACAATACCCCGCTCATTAACCCATGCTATTTGCATGCTGAGAACTTGGAAATGCATTTTACTTTTCATTTTTGCATCTTCATTGTGGTTCAGGTTGAAAATGAAATTGCAAATGGGGTTATTTGATTTTAACTTCATTTTTGCAGAATTTTTGCATGTAGACTTTGAAAATGAAATCGCAAATCGGGGTATTTCATTTTAATTTTAATTTTGGCAGTATTTTTGCACACAGACTTTGAAAATGAATTTGCAAAAGAGAGATTGCATTTTAATTTCATAATTTTAATTTTCATTTACTTTTTGGGGAAAATACCTCCCATATGAAAGGAAAACTTGCTGATGAAGTAAGAGACTCCAACATTCCCACTATGTGTCTATAATGATCGATGGAAAGCACATACAGTATTTCAACGATCAAGTGCGAGATTGCTAAAAGATGAAAAAATCGTAAACAAATTTGTTGTATAGCAACCAGCTCAGCATAGTCATGCAAATTATTTAATTTAATTTCTCAAATTATTATAAAGCAGTGATGCCTGAAGGTTTGGACAAAACATCTTCGTCAGATAAAACACTATGTTTCTTTTGGAGAAAAATAAAATATAATATTGTTTTATTTAATATGATTAAATGTTTTCACTACAAATAGCACTGTTCTGTTAGCCATTTAAGGATACAAAGAGAAGCAAAACAAAATGTTTAAATCTTTCTTGCAAGAGCCCAAACTGCCTCAAAAACTTACATATTGTAATCTACTCAGCCAATAAAGGTGTCATTTTGCTTCATTAAAAACTAAAGAACCTTTCTGCTCAGCTTATCTGCATGCTAATGAATTGTTCTTTGTGCTAATGAAATTTTTACCCTGCTAGAACAGTGCTGCCACTTAAAAAAGTAAGAATGCAGCCCTGCTTTGTCTCACCTGAAAGCAGTGACACAATCTACATTAGCATACATTATCACCGAGTTGTCCATCAGAAATGATAATGCTTCAGAAAGTATCGAGCCACATCTTTGTTAACAGCTAAAAATTGGGGGGGGGGTCTTACCTGTAGGGCTCGAGCAATGCCTCCAGCTTCTCAAGTTTCTCCAGCTCATCATCTGGCATGGCCATATTGGTTTTAAGTAGGGCGAGCGCATCTCTTAGTGGTTGTTCATTTCTTTGCACACACTTCACCATCTCCAGAGTGGAGTTTCATCTAGTCTGCATGTCTTGTACGAGTGTCTCAATCTTCAGCGCAAGTGCGACTTACAGTTTCTCAAGTTCTGCCCCACCACCTTTCAGCATTTGGAAAGTGCACTGTCAAATGCATTATTCTGCAGAGACACTGTGACAGAACGTTGAATGCTGTGCGCAATGCATAGCAAGTGTTCAAAGGCAGCTGTCATACTGCTGAAATGATATTGGGTGCACTATGCGTTCTGAGAGTGCTTATTTTATTCTCAATGTTATTTATTCCCACTGATTTCTACATCCATAAAATGTTTGGCACATGTTTCAGCATGATGCCTCTCTGAAGTTTTCATGACTGTCAAAACATATGAATGAAGTTTCCACTGTTCATCAATATAATGGGCTATAACCCACAAGGTAGCTATGATTTCCAAGTGATGTCCATGAATGCTTGGCTTGTATGTGATATTGTAGGCTGGTTGTAATCCAATGATAAGTAAACTGAACTTGACAGTAACTACTGTATACACAACCTTAATTTTATTGAGAGATCTGTCGGGCAAACTTTTGAAACTGAACTTCTAATTTATGGGGCCATTTTCCATCATTCAATAATTAAGAATATGGAGTATCTTCTAAGACAAATAACTTGAAGGCTAAAGTGGCACATATTCAATTTGCAGCTTAAACTACGGCAAATTCATAGGGTCAAAAAGAACCTGCATTAACTTTGACAACTATATATGTGTCCAGCAGGCTGTAATGGAAGCATAACATGAGAGGAGGTGCATCTTATTGATTCCTATCCTAGACAGAATAAAAGAATAGTAGATGGACTAGGAAATTCTGAACAGTTCATGGTTTGGACCCAGTCTGGACACCTGCAGCAGTATTGGGGACCTTGGGTGCCGCCAGGGGGGTGCTGTTGGGGATACTGTACAACTCCCTGCTTTGGGAGGCATCCTTATGACCCGGAAGTGCTTTCATTATGTAAGGCTGTGGCTCCAGAAGTACTGATGGGTCTATCATATTAAATGCAGGGAAGGCAACAACTGTGGCACGTTTTTGTTAAAAATATTTATTTCTTTATGAGGGATTTGTTTTTCTTTGAATGAACTTGCTTCAATTAAAAGTCAGATGCCTCTCATTTTTTGAGTGCAAGATGACAGTTCTTCGGCAAACAGTGATTTTTTTTCTAACCCTTCTTACTAAGTTTTACAAGGGGTGCCAATAATAGTGGAGGGCACTATATACATATATATATATTGTATGCATGCCTGACAATGTCGGGGCATATTCTTAATGAGACGACAGATGTTGTCCTGGGGGATCCCCTCCCAGATCTGAACCAGGGTATCACTGAGCTGCTTGAAAGTCTGAGGTGCGACCTGGTGGTGTTGGATGGACAGAAACATAATGTCCCAGAGGTGTACTATTGGATTTATGCCAGGTGAGCGTGGGGGCCAGTCAATGGTATCAATTCCTTCATCCTCCAGGAACTGCCTACATACTCTCGCCACATAAGGCCGGGCAATGTCGTGCACCAGAAGGAACCCAAGACCCACTGCACCAACATAGGGTATGACAATGGGTCCAAGGATTTCATCCCGATATCTAATGGCAGTCAAGGTGCCGTTTTACAGCCTGAAGAGGTCTGTGTGTGCCTCCATGGATATGCCTCCCCAGACCATCACTGACCCACCACCAAACCAGTCATGCTGAACGATGTTACAGGCAATATAAAGTTCTCCACGGCTTCTCCAGACCTTTTACATTCTGTCATATGTGCTCAGAGTGAACCTGCTCTCATCTGTGAAAAGCACAGGGCGTAAGTGGTGGACCTGCCAACTCTGATATTCTATGGCAAATGCCAATCAAGCTCCATGGTGCCAGGCAATGAGTACAGGGCCCACTAGAGGATGTCGGGCTCTCAGGGCTCCTCATGAAGTCTGTATCAGATTATTTAGTCAGAGACATTCAAACCAGTGGCTCTGGCAGTGCTCATCCTGTTCCTCCTTGCCCAACGGAGCAGATATCAGTCCTGCTGATGGATTAAGGAACTTCTATGGCCCTGTCCAGCTCTCCTAGAGTAACTGCCTGTCACCTGGAATCTCCTCCATGCCTTTGAGACTGTGCTGGGAGACACAGCAAACCTTCTGGCAATGGTACATATTGGTGCCATCATGGAGAAGTTGGACTACCTGTGCAACCTCTGTGGGGTCCAGGTATCGCCTCTTGCTACCAGTAGTGTCACTGACTGGAGCCAAATGCAAAACTAGTGAAAAAACAGTCAAAAAAGATGGGAAAAATGTGAGTGGCCTCCACCTGTTAAGCCATTCCTGTTGTTCCCTCTAGTGCACCTGCTGTTAATTTCATTAACACCAAAGCAGCTGAAACTGATTAACAACCCCCTCTGTTATTTAACTGACCAGATCAATAGCCCAGAAGTTTCATTGACTTGATGCTATACTTGATTAAAAAGTGTTCCTTTAATTCTATTGAGCAATATATATATACTGTATATATATTTATACATACATCCAACATTATGGCCCCGTCCTTGCTCATTTGCTGTGTCTCTTTGTACTGAAATGGTAGCTCCTGCTTAAATAAATGCCCTGACTCTTCTTCTTTTTGAGTGGAAAAAAGTATATACTCAGTCCCCTCCAAAAGTATTGGAACAGCAAAACCAATTAATTTGTTTTTGATGTGCACTGAAGACATTTTTGTGTGAGATCAAAAGATGAATATGAGAAGAGAGATCAGAGTTGGGTGGCATGGTTGTGCAGTGGTAGTGCTGCTGCCTCACACTTAGGAGACCTGGGTTCGCTTCCCGGGTCCTCCCTGCGTGGAGCTTGAATGTTCTCCCCGTGTCTGCGTGGGTTTCCTCTGGGTGCTCCGGTTTCCTCCCACAATCCAAAGACATGCAAGTTAGGTGAATTGGCGTTTCTAAATTGTCCCTAGTGTGTGGGTGTGTGTGTGTGCACTGCGGTGGGCTGGCACCCTGCCCAGGGTTTGTTTCCTGCCCTGCACCCTGTGTTGGCTGGGATTGGCTCCAACAGACCCCCGTGACCCTGTAGTTAGAATATAGCGGGTTGGATAATGGATGGATGAGATCAGAGTTTCATCTTTTATTCCCTCGCATTTAATCTATATATGTTAAACAACACAGAACAACAACATAGCACATTTTGCATCAAACTAGTCAGTTTTTCAAGAAAGTGCCAAATGCCACATTTTTACTTTATACTTTTGGTGCAGTTATACATCTTACACTATTGTGTGATATGGCGTGGCTAGAAAGTACAGTACAGGTTTGCTAACAGGATCTACATAACTAAAGGGCAACACTGGAAAATAGCAGAAAATGTCCTACTTGCCAACTGACAGGAAAGGGCTATACAGTTAAATCCAGTTCTTTGTTGCGAAACTTACAACTGTAAAAAAGCATCCAATAGGCACATTCTTAACATTCTTAATCCAAAAGAGAGTCGTGTTTATGGTCCATTCAGCAAAGTGATACTCAGAGTTGCAAGGTGAGACAACCAGACATTACTCATTATTTTCACTTGTTTTTACCTGAGAATGACGCACTCGCAGAATAATTTTTATAATTATTTGGGAATGTAATTTTCAAAAAGTATAGCCTGCTTTATATATATATATATATATATATATATATATATATAAATATTTTTTCACATAAAAATGCCTATAAATGTACTACAGAAAATATGTACTTAAGACTACCAATAGGCATTCATACATCCATGCTATTTTCAAATGTAATTGTAGTTTCACAACACATATAAATTTAAAATGTTTATTTTGAACAAGGAAATGAATAGGAATAAAACATTAAAAACAAATAAGTCAATGACTGTAAAGAAAAATAAGCAAAAATTGGGTACCTGTTCTCTTGCTTTCTCTAGCTGTTTAACAAGGTCCTCACGCTCATGGGCTGGAAAGTGACGAGCTCCTACTTCTTCATCCCCAAGCCGCTGCTTAGCAATGGTCATTCTGAGGAGCTACGGGGCAGAGCATAATAATCAAATATTTTTATTCATTTCCAAAACTGAAATAATTCTGTTTGTGCTATAATGATAACAATGTTAGTCATTAAATTACAAATGGAATTAACTCTTAAATAAATCATGGGAAATTCCTTTGGTATATTGCTAAAATTATATGCAAATAGTAACGTATACACAAAAATAATTAATTTCTAAAAGGTCTACAATAAGTGTATAAAAATTGCCACAGCATACAAACCATTTGATGCAAAAACTGAACATCAGAATACTCTAATTAAGACAAAAGAGATAATCAAAGGAAGAAAAGAAAGTGGCAACTAATCTTTGTAATATCCCTTAAGCAATTAACAGGAAAAACCTTATTAGTGACTAAGAGTGGCATAATAATAGATTAAACCTGATATACTTTATTATGAATCCCGGCTATATTATTGCTCACTTAAAGATAATTTAAGCATAGCTCAACCAAAAAAATGTTCATGTACTGGAAAGTCAAACACAGGTTTGATTTCAGCTTAAGAAAACATTATTACATATAAACAAAATTTAATATGTAAAAACATTAAAAACCATACATGTAAAAAAGTTATTTCATTAATTGTATACTCTATAAAATAAAATAAGTGTCTACTCAATTAATTTTTCTAATCTAAATTTAAAATAATAGTTATTTTTAGGGTAGCACAATAGTTAACATAGCTGCTTTATGGATTCAGCATCCTGCGCGCTGCACCTGGAGTCTGTAAAATACAAGCTGCATCCATTTTCTGAGCGGGTGTCAGTTTCAGCAATTTTAGCTATCCTTAAGCAATTATACTGGAAATTCTTAGCAAAATGTTCTGCTGCAATGAAACTGGGTTTGAATTCCAGTTGTGGTCACATATGTGGATTATGCATGTTCTCCCTATGTCTACAGGGACTCTTCTCTGAATATTCCAGTCATCTCAAATTTTCCAAAAAACGTGTGTTATGTTAACTGGCAATTTAAATTGTTATTGAGTACGATTGTGGGGGTATGCATACGTAGATCCTGTGATGGACTGGTACTCTGTACAAGATTGGCATCTGCTGGTATTAACTTTGGAACCTAACAACCTGAAATAGATAAAGTGGTCTGAGAATCTCATGCAGATTGGATTTATTTATGACCTTCAAAAAACATACTCCAGACAAATAAGTTTCAGTGGTATATAATAAAAAAGTAGTGAAAGTAGTATAAGTAAATAGAGTAAATTTCCTTCATGCAAAGAAAACAAGGAGAATCAAAAAATAATTTGTATTCAAAGTTTAAGATGCAGCTGTATATGCAGTATTTACTGACAAAATCAATTAAATTATTGACATTATTTCAACATTGTGCATACATTTTCTAAATTAAAACTTTTTTTAAATATAAGATTTCACTTTTCTTAATCAAAATATTTCCACGCTTCCAATCCATATTACTAACCGAGAATGGTAAACCGGATATGGACGCAGGGACCTGCCTGTGGACGTAGGAGACATAGTGCGCAGGCGCCACACAAAGCCCCCCCCCCCCCCCCCCCCAGAGTGAAACGGGAGAGACTACGAGCGTGCGCAGGCGCCACACAAAGCCCCCTGCCCCAGTGCGAAACGGAAGAGACTACGAACCGTCTGACATGCCGCAAGCAGGATAAAGCAAGCTCAGAAATAAAAGACAGAGTAGGAAGCAAAGTAAGACTACGAACGTGCGCAGGCGCCACACAAAGCCCCCCGTGAAAAAGGAGAGAAGTAATATGGAAGCAGGTACATACCCATGGACGCAGGAGACATAGTAAAACAAGAGCAGTCAACGCCCCACCCCAGAGTGAAACGGGACACACTACGGAGTCCACAAAGGCTCATACATCAAACCCGAGATGGTACAGACACACGTCTGAAACTGCGGAAGCAAAACTGTCTCGGTTCCAAAACCAAACAGCTCAACAACTAACACAGCTACAACAACGAGCCCGTGTGGACAGATCTAATGAACGTAGACGCCTACAACGCGGTGTCTCGGCTCCAAAACCAAACAGCTCAACAACTAACACAGCTATAACAACGAGCCCGTGTGGACAGATCTAATGAACGTAGACGCTTACAACGCGCGTCTCAAACTGTGAAGGCAAAGCAGGCACGGGTTCAAAATGAAACAGCTCGAGTGAGGTCGATCACATTACAGTGATGCATTATTGACAGTACAGTAAAGATCACAGTATCGCAAACAAATGGAAATTAGTACTCAAAAAAGGGAGAATATAATCACCACAGACCAGATGTCATTGAAACAAAAGCAGGATGAAGCGAGGTCAGAAATAAAAGACAGAGTAGAAAACAAAGTCAAACGTCATATAGAGGTTAAAGAACGGGGCCAAACACATGGAGAGCAGGTTAGAGATAATAAAAACTGGAATTCAACAGCTTCAAAAAAACCTAGGCACGACACACATGCACAACAAGATACAGAATATGAAAGCAGAAAAAAATGACAGTTAAACGTCCACACCACACAGTGGAGGCAGACCCGGAAGGTGCAGGCGCCTACATTGCGCGTCAGAAGGCGCGGGAAAGTACGAAAGGCAAAAGCACCTACACAGCATGGTGAGACCCGACATAATACGGAAGGCACAGGCGTCACCGCCATATTGTAAGTGGCACTACTGCCTGGTTAAGGCATGGCTCCAAAAAGAAAGAGCTCGACTGACCGAAATACAAGGTGAAACGGGAAACACTACGGAGTCCGCAGTGGTCCACAATGCACCGCATAATAGTTCGAAAGGAGCTCCGTATTAACAGTGGGGGGCCCAAGAGTGACATGGGTGAACGCTGCATATTAAACATACGTCATCCTCACACGTCCAAACTATACAGCATAGGTGAATCACATTACAGTGATGCATTATTGACAGTACAGTAAAGATCACAAGATCGCAAACAAATGGAAATTATTACTCGAAAAAGGGAAAATATAATCAACACAGACCAGGTGTCACTGAAACAAAAGCAGGATAAAGCGAGGTCAGAAATAAAAGACTGAGTAGAAAACAAAGTAAAACGTCATACAGAGGTTAAAACAGGGGGCCAAACACATGGAGAGCAGGTTGGAGATAATGAAAACTGGAATTCAAAAGCTTCAAAAAAAAACGTAGGCACGAAACACATGCAGAGCAAGATACAGAATATGAAAGCAGAAAACAACGACAGTGTCAAAACAAAGAAAGTAAACATTGCATTAGCGCAAACAAAGACAAATTATTACTCGGAGAAATAACGAAATGTCGAATACAGCTCGAATATGTGGACACAGGTGATATGTTAGAAGTATGTAACTATTGTAAGGCTTTGAAGTTTAAGTCAAGAGAATTTCAAAAACGGAGTTTAACTCACGTGCATTTATTGGCTACTTTGCAAAAAACATTATTAACTGCTGATGATGTGGATTGTTTTGTCTGTGCTGAAATTCTAAACAGAGAAGCCCATCTCACGGACCTCATTTAATAGATTCAGCACATTGGGACTCGGAAGATTCCAAATATTGTTTTTACAGAGGTTCAGAAATAAAAACGAAACTAATGAAATAGCAACAATTCAAAGAAACAAAACTCTTAGACATGTGTATCTGGAAAAACAAAACGGGGGTTGGCGAGCAAAGCGAGCAGGGGGCGAAGCCCCCTAGTACCATATAGGGAGCTTATACTCTATTTATCCTAACAATAACCCTGTTCCCAAATGATGTAGACTGAAGTCTATTTGTCCGCAGGAGGAAATTTGGCTTTTAACAGAAGCATTTTAAATAAACAAACAAACAAGTGTATATATCTACTCTGTATATATATATAAAATCCTAAGCCTAAAAGTACAACGATTTTGTGTAACGATTTTATGTGACGTTTTTTGTTGTGGTCGAAATTTAACATTTTATTAAATAAAGAAACATCCTCTAACAGGACAATTCAGTTTCAGGCAGGAGAAAAGCTGTTCACTGTATCTTTTAATTACTCCTCAAAATGCCTTGGAGGGGGCATTCTTCAAAAGCAGTCCATTACAGCATGGTCAGAATGATTAGAATGGTCCAAGAAACAAAGGATAGATGAACACTTTATAAACTGTTGAATTTACATACAGTGTCAATCAATGCATACATTTTACTCTGGTTGGTTCATTGGTTTACACCCAAATGATTTATATAAAATAAAAGTCTATTATATTATATTCTTGCGGTGAGCTGGCACCCTGCCCGGGGTTTGTTTCCTGCCTTAATAATATGGATAATGGATGGATAGATGGATATATTATATTCTTGTTCTTCTTATACCTTTTGATATGAGCCACCACCCTTGAAATTTCTGTACATATAACAACTGTCCATTCTAGTTTATAGGACATCTGCTGATTTCTTAGTCATCTCTTAGTCATTTTTCAGTACATTTTGTATATTACATCAACCTTTCTTCTGGTACATTCTTTATTTACTTGACCAGCTCAGTATTTTTCCTAAACCAATTCTTATATTTCAGTGTACATCTTGTTGTTCACTTGACCTTTACTTGGTTTCCCACATTTATTACCCACTAGCAGGAGTACCTGGCGTTGCCCAGGAATCTATAACTGGTGAATTTCCCAAATGAAAGAAACAGAACATAGAAGTAGAACAGTTTTCTGATTGACATTTTAGTGTAATAGGTAATATAAGTGGTCATTTTAGAGGCGTTGGATACAGTATATTTTTTGTGTTGTCCTGGGGTTCCGAAAATGAACAAATTGTGAGGATTGCCCACTGTAGAACATGTTACGTGGAATTGTCCGTGTGAAAAGCATGGATATACCAAATTGATGCCTTTAACTTGGACTGATTGCACTTCAGCCTTAGTAATTCACATAGCAAAATCCAAACGAATAGGAAATTCTAGCCTTTTGAAATCAAAGGGTAAATCATTTTGAACAGGAAATTGTAAATCATTCGGAATCAGCGAAATTCTGGGTATGAAAACATCTTGACGTCTTGCGCAATGTTTGAGACAGCTTTGAAATAGACTTTTTTATGGCATTGGAAGTGGACTTTCTAATGCTATGTCTTTTTTTTTTTGGTGGCATGGGTATATTAGCGAAAAGCAGGACAATTATAATGTGTTACATGGTATTACGTACGGAATAAGCACCAGAGTGAGATGAATGTACGTTATTTACAATACGTCGGAAAGCGAACAAATAGCACCAGTCAGTCAGAAAGACCAAGACTGAGATCTTACTTTGAGCCGGAAAGCGAGCAAATAGCACCACAAATACGGAAAGCCAGTCATGCACACCGGGTCATTCACGTTTTACATCCATACGGCAGTTCCCCTTCACGCGATGAAAGCAGTCGGCTTTCTCATACTTGGACACTTCCGCAGTGTCTTGGCAATTTAAAGAAACATTGGTAAAGAGGGATGCACAGAGAGCAAATGTGCTGGTAGATGGCGCCGCAATGCCTTTAACTTGGAGTGATTGCCCTTCAGCCTTAGTAATTCACATAGCAAAATCCAAATGAATAGGAAATTCTAGCCTTTTGAAATCATCTTGCCTGAAGAAGGGGCCTGAGTTGCCTCGAAAGCTTGCATATTGTAATCTTTCTAGTTAGCCAATAAAAGGTGTCATTTTGCTTGGCTTTTCTCTACATTCATAATGGCTAACACGGTACAACACCCTAGTACTACAGAAATCAAGGGGTAAATCATTCGGAATCAGTGGAATTCTTTGTATGAAAACATGTTGACGTCTTGCACAAGGTTTGAGATGGCCTTGAAACAGATTTTTTTGAACAGGAAATTGTAGATGTTTGAAAGCAAAGGGTAAATCATTTGGAATCAGTGGAATTGTTGGTATGACAACATCTTGACGTCTTGCGCAATGTTTGAGACGGCCTTGAAATAGACTTTTTTGTGGCATCGGAAGTGGACTTTCTAATGCCATGTCTTTTTTTTGGTGGCATGGGTATATAAGGGAAAAGAAGGACAATTATAATGTGTCACATGGTATTACGAATGGAATAAGCACCAGAGTGAGATGAATGTATGTTATTTACTATACGTCAGAAAGCGAACAAATAGCTCCGAAATCTATACTAACCCCTACTTTCTCTGCTGTTCTTTTTCCGATTTTCTGTGGTGGAGATCTGCGCCAACACCACCGATCAAAGCACAGTGTTGCCCCTACACTTTTGGACTGAAGGCCAGAAGTCCATATGACCATCATCGTCTCAAAAACATGAGGACTAATTGAGATCATTTATGTTAGGTAGAATACCTAGAGGAGGCTGGGCAGCTTCGTGGCCTGGAACCCCTGCAAATTTTTTTTTTTTTCTCCAGCCGTCTGGGGTTTTGTTTTGTTTTTTTCTGTCCTCCCTAGCCATTGGACCTTACTTTTATTTTATGTTAATTAGTATTGCCTAATTTCATTTATGCAGTTTGTCTTTTTTCTCTTTCTTTATCCTGTAAAGCACATTGAGCTACAACTTACACTTAACAGGGTACCCAATCTAAGGGTCAATATATATATACTAGCAAAATACCCGCGCTTCGCAGTGGAGAAGTAGTGTGTTAAAGAGGTTATGTAAACATATATATACATATACATATATACATATAAATACATATCTACATATACACATATCTACATATACATATATATACATATATATATACATATACACATCCACATATATATATATACATATATATATACACACATCAACATATATATACACATACATAAACACACATACATATACACACACACATATACATATATACATATACACATACATACATTCACACATATATATATATATATATATATATACACATACAGACACATATATATACATATACATATTTACATATCTACATATATATATATATATACATATCTACATATATACATATATATATACATATCTACATATATATACACATATATATATATATACATATCTACATATATATACACATATATATACATATCTACATATATATATACACATATATATATACATATCTACATATATATATATATATATATATATATATATATATATATATATAGACATACATATATACATACATACATTCACATATATATCCCCACTGTTTTATAAACGAACGCCATATAAGGCCGTCCTTTCTCCTTGCTTAGCGGTTCTGTATTGTTTTATTGTTCGTTTATTACGATTGTTATAGTTATTGTGTAGCTATTCGAGACTCACTTTTCTGTTCAGGTACCCATTTCCTTTATGTAATCCACGAATTCTCTGCTATTTTTTGTTCGTTTATTACGATTATAGTTATTTATTGATTCCCTTCTTTAGCTGACTGCCTGCTCATATAAGGTGCTCTGCTGTTTTTTTGTGAAGCAGCCTTTATACAGTTTCTCCGCTGTTTTATAAACGAATGCCATATAAGCCCATCCTTTTTCCTTGCTTCGCCAAGGAAGCAGCCTTTTTATTTATTCCAAGGGTTCTCTGCTGTTTTATTGTTCGTTTATTACGATTGTTATAGTTCTCTTTGTATACCACGTTGTCAGTTCAGCACTCCGGTTATAAAATGACCAAGCCGTGCAAGCTTACTGTTGAGAATGCAACATATAGTTGTACAGGAGAAAAGCAATCTTGCCTCAAATCAATGGCAACCTTTTGTAGGTCTATGAACTTAATTTAAACTTTAGGTTTACACGGTGCTTTGTTTCCGAAGTACCTGCACTTCTGAATATGTCTGTATGCGTCAGTCGCTTCATATTCTTTTCCTACACTATCAATTGTGTAATGTATTTTTTGAACAGGTTTGATTCATCAAAGTGATCACTCGTGCTGTGTTCAGTCACTTCACGTGAGCCGCTCTCTTGTGTGATGTTGCGATGTCCACAGCTTTATTTAATGTTAGCTAAGACCCGGCACTTAAAAGTTTCTCGCTACAGCAATTTTAACTCTGTTACAAAGTGATCGAAAGTCCGAATATGCTTGTATCTGTCACTCGCTCGCTTTTTATTGTTTCGCTGCCTTCTCAATTGTGTAATGAGTGATCACTCGTGCTGCGTTCAGTCACTTCACGTGAGCCGCTCTCTTGTGTGATGTTGCGATGTCCACAGCTTTATTTAATGTTAGCTAAGACCTGGCACTTAAAAGTTTCTCGCTACAGCAATTTTAACTCTGTTGCAAAGTGATCCAAAGTGTCGTTTATACCTCGTGTCTTCTCATTAAACTTGTATGTCGCGAATATGGTATTGCAAACGGCAGCGGGCGTGATGACGCGATACGCAACTCCGCCTCCCACGGCCAGCTGATTAGAGTGTGGCACCAGGTGTCTTCGATATTGAACCTTTTCACAATATTCTAATTTTCCGAGATACTGAATTTGGGACTTTCATTAGTTGTCAGTTATAATCATCAACATTAAAAGAAATAAACATTTGAAATACATCAGTCTGTGTGTAACGAATGAATCTAATATACAAGTTTCACTTTTTGAATGGAATTACCGAAATAAATCAACTTTGTCATGATATTCTAATTTTAAGACCAGCACTTGTATATACAGTGGACCCTTGACTTACGAACTTAATTCGTTCGCGAGGGCTGGTTGTAACTCAAGTTGGTTGTATGTCAAGACTATTTTTCCCATAAGAAATAATGGAAATACCCATAATGCGTTCCGAACCTCCCACTGCAACATTTACTTAACCTTTTCATAATAAAAAAGGGTTGTATAATGTGCATAATTTACCAAAACACCAATAATTTTTCTAATGTACTAACCAAAAAGTTATAAAAAGTGCCTAGCCTACCAGAAACAACAATTTCATACTGTACTCACCATTTAATTTGACATCTTTGGGCTACAGGAAGGGAGGAGGAGGAGAATGAAACGGAAGGTTTTTTAAAGGCTTTCTTTAACTTGTGCTCAGGCGTTTGCAATCATTTCAATAGCTTCTTTTGCATTAATTTTAATCTCCTCCTGCCTACAAGTTATTCTGACGAGAATTTTTCTCAGCATTTCCTTGCGATAATGCACTTTCAAGGTGCGAATGATGCCCAAATCCAATGGCTGAAGCGCTGCAGTGCACTTGGGTGGGAGGAATTCAACTGGAACTTTATTTAAATGTGGAAGCATGTTATGGGCAGCACACTTATCAATCAGAAGCTGAATCATCTTTTTTTTTTTCTTCATATTGTGAGGTTTCTGAACTCTTTTGAGACACCCCCCCCGCCCACTCCCCACTCAATGGGAACAACACGCTGAAGTGCGTCCTGAAGCGCGATTGCCGCGTCTGTGGAAGCTTGTTTGTCCGTTGCCGGGCAGGGTAACAACAGACTCATAGCGCTGCAGTGAAGCGACACAGAAGCAAATCATAAAAGATCGGGGTCGCGCTATAAGTCCCTGTCCTGCTCCCCAAAACACGAGGTTGAGTCTCAGTACTTTAGCAAAACCAGCTTTATTCAGCTTGAAACAGGAAAGTCACACTTATTTATTGTAGCGTGATCTGCCATTCTGCTATACACAGACACAGCAGATCAGTGATCAAGTTACCTGTTACCTGCATTTACAATGTTCCTTGCATATCACCCATCGATATTTTTTCTGTTTGCTTTGGCTGAGAGACTCAGCACAGCTTTGAGCCGGCTGTTGCCCCAGCAACAGATAAACAGTCTTCCATAGACGCGGAGTTTGGACTTCGGGACGCTCTTCGGCGTGTCGTCTAGTTGGGGGAGGTCTCAAGAGAGTTTACAAACCTGACATTTTCTTGAATTAGTGCCGCATTAATAGTAATGTTTCTTGAACGCGCATCACTGAACCACATAAAAACTGCTTTTTCGACGTCTTCAAATGCAGCAGTTCACATACGTTCTGCAACCCAAGATTTTTCTTCTTTTTTTGCTCCGTCTTTCAAGAAAGTTGACAGCGTCGATAGTGATAGCGAAATTCTGAATTCACTGGCAACGTCTTTTTTTCTTTTTGCCGCAATCGAGAGCTGCAAAAAATGTAAAGTTTTTTTTCTAATATGAACTGTTATCGTTTTTTCGTGTCTGCCGTTTCTATAGGAGGGTGACAATGAGTTAAATTCCAATGGATGTTTTTCAAATGTTGACGAGCAATAAGTAAAAGGTATCACTGAAATCCGCAGGAAATAAAAAAAGGCAAAAAAAAAACTACTAGGAAAGTCAGAAGAAAAAAAAAATTTACAGTGTTTCTGTTTGGGGGGGTTGTTGTGCACAACTGAGCTGCGGTACAGAATTAACTGCTCTGTGAATGATTCATTCAAGCATTTCAAGGTCTTTAGGGCACTTCATTGTAATGAAAGTATCTGCTGAATGTACTTTGTAGTAACGAGATTTCTATAGACTTGCATCATACGGGGAAACTGTCGGGAACATAAAAACACTTCGCTGTAATGAAAATTTTGTTGTAAAGATATTCGTTGTAACAGAATTTTACCTGTATATAGAAAAATCACTGCACTGACCGAAATTACTTCCACAAACACATGTATCTGGGCTCCGACTGACGCTTACTAACGCTCTCGGCTGTTTGTTTACAATCGCGCAAGCGGATACACGTGACCACATTCAGGTCGTAACGCAAGATGTTGGTTGTAAATCAAAATAAAAATTTTGGTCGTAAATCAAGTTGTTCGCATGTCAGGCCGGTCGTATATCAAGGGTCGATTGTATAATAATATGTGAAATTTCACAAAAGCCACTGCAAATGGGTTCAGATAAACCTTTATGCTTTTTATATACACTACTGGTCAAAAGAAGAACATCTCAGTTTTTCAAGTTTATCTTCAAATTAATCAGCTGAAATGCAATGAATGACCTAAAATGGTGAAAAGATAAGCAGTAAACTGGCAGAGGTTTAAATTTATAGTTTAGGTTAGCAAAAAACTGAAAAAAAGGACATTTCAGAATATTACAATTGGGCCTTCTTCAGGGAACAACTAATAGGTTACAAATACTTGGACAATATTACACTGTAGAAAGTTGTAAGTTCCAGTGATAATGGCATGAAAATGGCAATTAACAAATGAAATGAGGCTGAGCATTATTATCCTTGGAATTGCAGGTCTTTCATTTAGAGAAATTGTAAAGTAAAAAAACAAATTGTCAGCGAATATGGTATCCTACACAATGCAAAGGCAATTGGAAACTGGACGGAACTATGATAGGAAGAAACTCAAAGTCAAAACCTAATCAAAAAACAAGTTTTTGAGGGTAACCAGCTTGTGTGATAGGTGCCTCACAGCAAAATAGCTTTACGCACAGCTTAACAGTGGTCAAAAAAAGCAAGTCTCATTTTCTACTGTGAAGGGGAGACTTTGTGCTGCAGTTTTGACAGGCAGTAAGAAAGATATCCCTTAATAGACAAAATAGGGCCTTGAAATACTGGCAGTGGATTACTGCAGACTGGAAGAAAGTCTTGTGGACCAATAAATGAAAATCTGAAATGTTCAGTTCATCACAAAGGGTGTTTCTACAATGTCAAGTTGGGGAAAGGATGGCTCCTCAGTGTGTGACACCAACTGTCAAACATGGAGGAGGAAGTGTGATGGTCTTTGGTTCTTTTGCTGGAGGCAGAGTTGGTGACTTGCACAGAGTGACTGGCATTCTGAATCAAAAAGTTTACCACAGTTTGGCTGTTATATCAGTAAAAGTGGCTACTTTGATGAACGAAAAATTTGAATAAAATTTTGTACACTTAATGATTCCTTAAGTTATTTTTTATTTGCCATTGTTTATTTGTTCTATGCCTTGATTTCATGAAACATTAAGACATTAAACTGCATTTCCATTAAAAATGAAAAAACTGAGGTGTTCTAAAACTTTTGACCAGTACTGTATATTATCAATGTGTGTTTGGGGTCTGGATTAACTAATACATGTGTGAAATAAATCCAAGCATAGATAATATGTAAACAGAAATTTACCTCACATAGTCACTTGACCTTGGAAGGCTAGATTGTCCACTATCCAAACTACAGAATAAATTAATGCAAATCAGAAAACATAAGTCACCTTAACAACAGCATATCCTGCAGATGTTATGATGTGCCATAGTTGTATGGTGTCTGTCCACTAATCAGAAGTTTAAGTGCATATATTTTTTTTATATATTTTTAAGTATGCAATTTATGATACTGTATACATGCATACATACATACATAAATACAGTACAAGAATTTTACTGCTACATTTTACTGGTATTCTGACAAGTATTTATCTGCATATTATTATATTACAAAAAATAATAAAAAACAAACTATGGAAAGTCGGTAGGTGTATATTCCTGTCTCTCTCTTGTTCTCTTGGTTAAATTCTAGATACAACACCATCTATGCTCTTAAGCAAATATTATCTTTCCTTTTTTTTTCGGATAGCAAAGGCATAAATGATGCAATGCTGCCTTGCATGAAGTGCTGAAGAGAAATGCTTAATTCCCTGAAGCCATAAAATTGGGTTTGGCAGGTCTGGTGCAGCAATGATAGCGTACCTAAGCATAATCACAAACAATGACTTTCCTTATTTTTTATAATGTATATTATCCAGCAACAATATCTGTTAAAAAATACTGAACAGTGCTCACACCTCAGACTACGCCAAATTAATGACTAAAATTTGGGAAACATATTTATGATATTAAGTTAATGATTAATGATGTTAAGTTAAGATCCTCAAACCTTCCCCTGAGCTACCAACACTGTAACAAAATTTTAACAGAACTATAGCATTGAGTGTCTTTCAAGTTAACGCTGAAAGTTTTGAACAGGAAAACAAATCTAAAATATTAATGGATAAATTATGAAGAACATTAATATACAACACTGTACTTTACCTTCTAAAATGCAAAAACGGGGAAATAAAAATGTAAAAAAGTTGAGTAAAAGGAAAAGACAGATCTTTGCACATTGCCATAACAAAAATATGCAGTGAGTTGCTTTTTGAGGGATTAATAAATGCAAACCTTGTTATCCCCCTGGGCTTCTGCCAATCGCTGCTTCAGCTCCTTCATTTCATCTGCCAGTTGTTTACTTTGCTCACGGGCATCTCTCAACAGCTGGGCAAGATTTACCTGAATAAAGAAAAACATTTAGTCAGACTATTCAAATGGCATAAACACACAGCATATAAATCAAACTTCATTTTGATGTCAAGGTAAAAGATTACATGAAACAGCCATTTTTTTGTTTATAAGCAAAACAGTTGCTTGTATTCATTTTATAATTTTCAGTTAAGTTTACAGTTAAGTCTATAAATACAAATATAGATGTATAGAAAATCAAACAAAATTATTAAAATGATAATAGGTCTTCAAGAAATTAATTCATGACAAGTTTAACAAAAAAAAATATTTGAAATGTCAGCTGTATGAAATGCGATAAATTAATATCAAACTCCTTAATTTGAAATAGACCCACTGTGTTCCTGATTAATGAAAATCTATTAGTGTAATTTCTTTATTTGTCCATTTCTGAAGAATCTACCTGAAGAATCCCCATGTAATCATAGAGAAAATGTGAAAAATTCACAAAGACAATGGTCCATTTGCGATCCCAACTGAATATTTTGGAGCTGTAAGGTGGCAGTCGTAATCACTGCACCCCGTGCTATCTGGTAATTAAACATAAAATACTGTTATGAAGCTTTCACCCAGAGAAAAAAAATCTACCTTCCTTTTACAAATAATCTTATACAAATGCTCACATGGTCAGGGAAGCCCGATTTATCTTTACCAGTTCTAAAAAATAACTTTTTATCGTTAAGAACATTAAGATCTAAAGAGATGCACACTATAGCATTCAAAGTATACTCTCTAGTAGAAACAAAAACAAATTAGAAGTCTTATTTGTGCTTCTATCAGAGCTACATACAACAACAACAACATTTCTGAACATTTTATTAACAAATAAATGTAAAGGTGTATAGATGTCTGTTTTAGAGATTTTTCTCAATTGCTAATTTTGTCAGATTAAGCCAACTCCAATATAGTAAAGTACTCTGGCATAATTTTGGTTTTCATTTTAAAGAAGGCAAAAAAATTGAATCCAAAGTGAATGAACTGGCAACACTTTCAGTTTTATATAGACTATGCTATTACTATTAATAGCTCAACAGCTTCTTATTCTTTTGGACTTTATTCAAAGACAGATGTTTTCATTTACAGTCATTTGATAGTGAAACCTAGTGGTGGGCCATCAAGGCCACTAAGGCTTCTCTGCTGGCCTAAACACAAGTCAAAATCACTGATTTGTGGTTTATTTATTTATTTTTCATTAATACATTTTTCCACTAATGTGTATTAAATAATTCCCAATATTCTATTCTCTTTATTTCACAGCTTTTCCCTTGATTGCGCTGTTTCCAGTAGTGTATGTTTATGTTAACAGTTTTTATCCAATCGCCCTGCCCAGGGTTTGTTTCCTGCCTTGCGCCCTGTGTTAGCTGGGATTGGCTCCAGCAGACCCCCGTGACCCTGTAGCTAGGATATAGCGGGTTGGATATCGGATGGATAGATATTTCAGCCATCATGTGTTGCGAGGGTAAAAGATATCTGGCTTGAGCCTTCAGAATCAACAGTGCGGGTGCCTGAAGCTTAAAATAGAAGGCAATGAAAATGTTGCTTGAACCAATCAGATTTTGAACTGGGGAAATTGGGGACCATCTAGCAGGCATATGATAACATCAGCATTTTCACGTCCTGTGATTGGATGGTCAGAGAGCTATCTGTAGCAACCTGCTCAAGCTAAAAGATATTTATGTACATTTAATTGCTGTTTTTTCAACCCATAATGGCTGACAGAGGAGAGGAAACTGATTTGGTCGCAGATATACTTACAAAGTAATTTTCAAGACGTACTTTTCAAGAAAACCTGGATATCATGAGAAAAGATCAGCCAACCCCAAAGCTAGCAAGCATGTCCCAGCCAGGGAAAGGGTTTGTCCACCACTTTCACTCCAGTTACTACAAGCATGCCACCGTGGAGCACTGCAAATTGTACAGGGTGGTCCAGATCTAATTATGCAATTATTGCATTGCATTGCATTAAAAGTTGCATAGTTAGATCTGGACCACCCTATATTGCTGGGAATGCCTGTTATTTACAACAGATCGACTTAGTGTTTAGAGCAACACTGGATTTGCAGACGAGTTGTCTAACCAGCAGTGCGACACCAAAGCACAACCAGACACTTACAAGTGACAGTGCTTTTGAATGCTTTTGGGGAAACCTGAGTGGATCTACAGCTCAACGAACAAGTGTGTGGGGAAATGGAGCTCCACAACGAAAGGGTGAAGAAAAATAGGGAAATATTGAAAATACTGATAGATTGCTTCATATTTTTGGGTAAACAGGAATTTCCGTTTAGGGAACACAATGAAAGCACACAGCCTTCTCCAGATTAATGCAGAGTCACAAAGCACTATTCTGTCTAAAAACATAACTGACTATATGACTGATTTTAAAGGGAAAAGTCCTGCTGATCTCCCTGATTTCCTTCAGTAGAAAAATCAGGGTGAGAGCATGGGGCAGCTGTACAAATTGGCATGTTTTGCGCTGATTATCCCCATGTCCAGTGTTTCTGTCAAGCGGACATTCTCAGCCCTGAAGCAAATTAAAACTTATGCCAGAAATATGGCTAGACAGACTCGACTTTCAGTATTAGCCTTCAGGGCGATCAAAAAGGACTTATTTTTGGAACTGAAACGTACAGATAACCTGTACAACAGAGTGACTGAACTGTTCTTGAGAAAAGAAACGGGGATGGATTTTGTGTAGAAATAATCAGTATTTTTGGTGAGTACAATGCATTTTATTTATATTTTTTATACTTTTTTGTAATTTTATAAAGTTGAAACTGATGCTTCTGCTAGAAATGATGTATGTGGTGCATCTGTTGCTGCAGTGAAAGGAGACTTGTTAAATTGTGCTAATTGTGTTTCTTGCTTTAGTAATGGCATTCATTCTCGCGACATGAGATACTTGTCTGTGATGTAACACCCTGTTATGATGCGCTTCTGTATAATATTGATGGTTTCTATAGTAGTGGCATCATAATGATGGTGTTAAGAGGTGGATAAAATTCAGGTAGGACACCACTGAAGGCCTAGGTGAAAAAAAGCATGGCCCACCACTGGTATAACCCGAGAATGAGCACTAGCCTGAATGAAGAAGAAGATGACTGGGGCCAGAAGAAACACCCCTTGCAGCCCTCACTATAACTAATCTCAGTAACCTTTTACATTAATTAGGAGACCACTGCATTGATGATCTCTTTGTTCCTCTGTTCCTTGCTGGGTGAAGTCAATGCATAAACTTTTGACATACAGAATGGGGAGAGATGGTGGCAGAGAAAACAATATGTGGCAAATGAAGCCATGACCACTGGAGTGAGAGACAGAAGTAAGTATTATTGAATGAGGAAGTTGTGACTTAATGCGAGTATTGTATTTTATCTTGTAAACATTTACAAGCATTAAGGTGTCTTTAACTTTTTTTTTTAAGTTCACACTAATTTTTTCAACTTAGGCATGTCTTGATAAAGCAATGTAAAACATTGACTTCTGTGACTGCAGACTTTCATTGTCATCTGTTTCCACTTACATCTACTTTTACTTAAGATTACTAACTAGGGTTACTCATCTTTATTGTCATTTAAAAACTATGACTATTTTTTCTGATATTTCTTAGGAAGATACTGCTTATACTCTTTTTGAAGTGTCTTATTTGTTCAACTCATTGCTGGTTAACAGCAACAAAAATGTGTGTGATTTGTAGTTTAATGCAATATTTTAACAAAAAATTTGTATTGTTTTAATTTTCTTTTACATTCAAATTTTTACTATAGAATTTTATTCTGTAAATACATTCATAAAGAGATTACTAACAAAGGTCAGGTACAGATATGAATAAAAATTAACACTACACTAAAATTATATGCTTAGCAATTAACTATTTAAATATACTTGATAATCCACTTGATAGCAATAGCAATGACTTTATTATTTTTGTAATAAAAAAATAGATAACAGAAGGTTACAAATGAGTAATCACCTTCCACATCTAGTAGCACTGTATCATATTAGTCATTCCTTGCACCTATCACCTAAGTAAATTTATAATGTTGAAAGAAAGGCAAATCTTACATGATTTAAAAAAAAATAATAACTAACTATTACCATTCCCTAAGACAAAATTCCAAATACGGTAAAAACTCGATCTGTCAGGGGTTGGGACTGAGGCCATGATGGATAAGAGAAAAGACAGATAACAGAACAGCTACCTTAAAAATGATAGATTAGCTTAGTGAATAGTCATATTTACTTAACAAAACAAAACTATATTAACAAAATATAGTATTAACTAGCAAAATACCCGTGCTTCGCAGCGGCGAAGTAGTCTTTAATACCAACATAGCTGAGGTTTTGAATATTTTTTGAAAGGCACTGTAAGCCACTTTGTATTTTTTAAATTTATTTAGGCTTGATTTATAGGTAATGTTTGTGCAAGATTTATGTACATTTTTCAACATGTATTTGCTGTGTTTATTTTGTAAGATACAGCAGCCACATCAATAATAACAATAATCATTCAGCTGGAGTAGCACAGTAGACACAAATGCAGACAAATAAAATTGAACAATCAACACAATATTATTGCAACTCTTTGACTGCATTGCTAAAAAAAAAATTCATTCAAAGTCAAAATATAAGTATTTTTGACATGTGTTTACATTAAAACTCATGTCCAAATTTAATAAATATTATCTTTTCACTACTATTTATGAATTCATTGATGACAATCTTCATGCTCATCCTGGTTCACTAAAAAGTTCATACAGTGATCCCTCGCTATATCGCGCTTCGCCTTTCGCGGCTTCACTCCATCGCGGATTTTATATGTAAGCTTATTTAAATATATATCGCGGATTTTTTGCTGGTTCGCGGATTTCTGCGGACAATGGGTCTTTTAATTTCTGGTACATGCTTCCTCAGTTGGTTTGCCCAGTTGATTTCATACAAGGGACGCTATTGGCAGATGGCTGAGAAGCTAGATTGCTTACTCTTCTCTCTCTCTTGCGCTGACTTTCTCTGATCCTGACTTATGGGGATTGAGCAGGGGGGCTGTTCGCACACCTAGACGATACGGACGCTCATCTAAAAATGCTGAAAGATTATCTTCACGTTGCTACCTTTTGTGCAGCAGCTTCCTGAAACGACATGCTGCACGGTGCTTCGCATACTTAAAAGCTCAAAGGGCACGTATTGATTTTTGACTGAAAAACAAACTCTGTCTCTCTCTATCTCTCTCTCTCTCTGCTCCTGACGGAGGGGGTGTGAGCTGCCGCCTTCAACAGCTTTGTGCCGCGGTACTTCGCATACTTAAAAGCCAAACAGCCCTATTGATTTGTTTGCTAGAGATTGTTTTCTCTATCTATGTGACATTCTGTGCTCCTGACACGCACTCCTTTGAAGAGGAAGATATGTTTGCATTCTTTTAATTGTGAGACAGAACTGTCATCTCTGTCTTGTCATGGAGCACAGTTTAAACTTTTGAAAAAGAGACAAATTTTTGTTTGCAGTGTTTGAATAACGTTCCTGTCTCTCTACAACCTCCTGTGTTTCTGCGCAAATCTGTGACCCAAGCATGACAATATAAAAATAACCATATAAACATATGGTTTCTACTTCGCGGATTTTCTTATTTCGCGGGTGGCTCTGGAACGCAACCCCCGCGATGGAGGAGGGATTACTGTATTTGAAAAATTCTCTGACTTTCTGTATTGAGTGAATGGTGATATTGTGATCTTAGTAAACAGACACAGTAAACAATCATGGATCAATGATTAAAGATTAAGATTATATTTTAATTGCTTCAAATTTTGTTAACATATTGGGCTAGTATGGTTATTTTCATGGATGGTTTATGTCACTGATTTGTTAAGATTCTGATTTTGCAGGCTACTTATTATGATGAGGGTTCAAGAACAGATCCTCTTTTAAGTAACCTGTATCAATGTATAGGCTCAAGCACATACAGTGTGGACTTTTTATTTCAGTTTTTACAATTACAATTTATCTCTAACATCGCTCTAGGATTGGGGAGCAGTGCTCTTCCAACTTTAGGACTGGGGAGCAATGCAGCCAACCCCCTCCTTTTAAAAAAGATGGTGCCTAAAGTTATGTATTTTTCAATCAAAAAGCCCCTGGTCTGATTTGTCCTGTTCCCTGACTGTCCCTTTTCTTGCTAAACGTATAAAAAATGATAATGCTTTTTTTTTCATTTTCTAATAATAATTAGTATAATTATCTCCTGTACCGTCATCAGTCCACACCTTAAACCTGTCCCAGTCATTCAATACATAAGACACAATCTTCCTCCGGATATCAAGAGTGAGCCTGATATGGCTGTGCAATATGTAAAACAGAGAATGGAAAAGGCAGGCGCCATCTCCGGGCATGGAAACCACTCGGTAAGTGACAGCTGTTTGATCGATGGTAATCACCTCGATAGACATGTTAATGGGGGTATGGTTGGAACAATAAAGGAAATGCGTACCTGAACAATGTAAACTAAGTGTAAAATACCTACACAATAACTTTAATCGTAATAAACGAACAATAAAACAGCGGAGAAGCCGTGGATTAAATAAAAAGGCTGCAGTTATCAGCAGGGAGATGTGAATACCGTGGCGAAGCAAGGAAGGGAATGAAGAGACCGGAGCGACGGACGGTCTATTAGCGCACCGCATTTGTGCTTCCTTTTCATCGTCCTGGACGAAATAAAGTTGTAAAAATTTGTGTTCCTCAGTCGGCATAGGTAAAAGACTGACAATCAAGTGATACACTTGTCCCTGGACTTTAAATGAAGGCATAAAATTTCCCTCAATGATTTGGTTAGCACCAAATGACATCATTTGAAATGCACTGTTGGACTTTCAACTGTTGTTCAAGAAATGCTCACTTTGAGGATGTTCGCCATTTAACAGGACCTCAAGAAGGTCAGGAAGCTTATGTAAAGGAGTGAGAGTGAGTTTACCACCATTACAGCACAAACCAGGAGACTCGCATTTCCACCTATGAGCTTGACAATACTCACAGTCAACATCCATGGATCCAATGTGTATTGTTTTGCTGCATTTGTATGAGCCGCTTTTCATTATTGGGATCGTACCTAGAAACAGAAGCTCTATTAACTTGTGGATTTGCCTGCGAGTATTTAGTGACAGCATCTCTATGAACTTGTGGATTTGCCAGCGAGTATTTAGCGACAGCGTGTCTATGAACTTTCAGATTTTTCTGCGAGTATTTGGCGGCAGCTTCATGAAGTTGCTTCCATCTAGCTGCATCAGAAAATGTACGGCGACGTCTGACACACCTCCTTTTTACTGTTTTCTAACAGCTTCCGAAATAAGTATGTACGTTGATTTTGGTAGCGCAGGGAAGCCGCCTACCAAATTTCGTGAAGATGGGGCCATAAATACAAAAGTTTAACATGGCGGATGTTGTCGACCGATATGACCATTACATGTAGAATTTTGAAATGGAACCTGCTTAACTTTTGTAAGTAAGCTGTAAGGAATGAGCCTGCCAAATTTCAGCCTTCTACCTACACGGGAAGTTGGAGAATTAGTGATGAGTGAGTCAGTGAGGGCTTTGCCTTTTATTAGTATAAGATGAAATTAATTAATTCATATAATATTGTAATGTCTAACGCAATAAGCAAATATAACTCATTGGTACTGGAGTTTTCTACTGTCACACATGTGCGCATGGGAAATAGCTAAAGGGTCTAAATAATAGGAATTCTACACCAGACCAGGGGGTGGTGGAGTGTGCTGACTGTTTCTCTGTCTCTTACAGACCATTCCCGGGAAATCCCGCTTGATTCCGACACTGATGATGTCACTTCCTGTCACGACGACATCACGTCTGGCGCCAACGTTGACGTTACTTCTGGTCACGACAACATCACTTCCAGTTCCGGTGCTAGTGATGTCATTTCCCCTACTCTTGCTTAAAACGGCCATTTTGTTTCAAGGCCACTCAGTTCTGTTTTGGACTCTGTTCTATGCACATCATGCTTATTTCATATTAACTTTTGCAGCCAGGAAACAATATACGGGTGGCTGCCCCAAAGCCACTTTTATGATATCTATGACTCATTCTTATGACACTACGTTTAATTTAAAGTCTTCGTTCCATAACAAACAGTGCCCTTTCTCATCTGGGTTATGGAAAAAAACACAACAATAAAAGAAAGCTTTCCCTACCAGTCAGTTTATTTCCTACCAGTTAAGTTCTTTTTATCTCTATACTGCAAACACTCCTGCTTATTGTCCCCTGACTCCCTACTAAAAACTTCCTTCCACCGCAACTTCCTTTTTCTCCTGTCATGAATCTCCTAAGAGGCATGTCCGCCCCTTACAGAACAGAAGCCCTTCACCCAATCCCATGACTTACAGCATTCATTACACCCTTTCTACACCTGCACAGATCATCACAAGCTGCCTGTCATAACATATTAACAAAACATAACAGAATTTAAAAAGAAAAATTTACATTAATACAGAATAACAACACCATCAGTGGTTTACATTCTCCACACAATTTCTATTTTTGGCATCATGCTTTATATCGTTTACTGTTGTTCTTCATACTCCGTAATTTGAACCAATACTTAACCATTTTGTTCATGTTTAATAATTAAAATTTTTTGTGACAATTCCAACACTACACACATATGTTTTATCAGCCATTACAATGTATGGTAGATTAGTCATAACAAAAGAGAAGGTAAGTAACTTCTTCTTCTTTCAGCTGCTCCCGTTAGGGGTTGCCACAGAGGATTATCTTCTTCCATATCTTTCTGTCCTCTGCATCTTGTTCTGTTACACCCATCACCTGCATGTCCTCTCTCACCACATCCATTAACCTTCTCTTATGCCTTCCTCTTTTTCTCTTGCCTGGCAGCACTATCCTTAGCATCCTTCTCCCAATATACTCAGCATCTCTCCTCTGCACATGTCCAAACCAACGCAATCTTGCCTCTCTGACTTTGTTTCCCAACCGTTCAACTTGAGCTGACCCTCTAATGTACTCATTTCTAATCCTATCCATCCTCGTCACACCCAATGCAAATCTTAGCATCTTTAACTGCTGTCTGGTCAGTGCCACCGTCTCCAACCCATATAACATAGCTGGTCTCACGACCGTCCTGTAGACCTGCCCTTTCATTCTTGCTGATATCCGTCTGTCACAAATCACTCCTGGCACTCTACTCCATCCATTCCACCCTGCCTGCACTCTCTTTTTCACCTCTCTTCCACAATCCCCATTACTCTGTTCTGTTGATCCCAAGTATTTAAACTCATCCACCTTCGCCACGTCTACTCCTTGCATCCTCACCATTCCACTGACCTCCCTCTCATTTACACATATGTATTCTGTCTTGTTCCTACTGACCTTCATTCCTCTCCTCTCTAGAGCATATATCCACCTTTACAGGGTCTTCTCAACCTGCTCCCTACTATCGCTACATATCACAATGTCATAAGCAAACATCATAGTCCACGGGGACTCCTGACTAATCTCGTCTGTCTACCTGTCCATCACCACTGCAAATAAGAAAGGACTCAGAGCCGATCCCTGATGTAATCCCACCTCCACCTTGAATGCATCCGTCACTACTACCACAGACCTCACCACGGTCACACAGACCTCGTACATATCCTGTACAACTCTTACATACTTCTCTGCCACTCCCGAATTCCTTATACAATACCACAGCTCCACTCGTGGCACCCTGTCATATGCTTTCTCCAGGTCCACAAAGACGCAATGCAACTCCTTCTGGCCTTCTCTATACTTCTCCATCAACACCCTCAAAGCAAACATCGCATCTGTGGTGCTCTTTCTTGGCACGAAACCATACTGCTGCTCACTAATCATTACCCCACTTCTTAACCGAGCTTCCACTACTCTTTCCCATAACTTCATGCTGTGGCTCATTAATTTTATCCTCCTGTAGTTACTACAGTCCTGAACATTCCCCTTATTCTTAAATATTGGCACCAGTACACTTCTTCTCCACTCCTCAGACATCCTCTCACTTTCCAAAATTCCATTAAACAATCTGATTAAAAACTGACACTGTGATTTCAAAATGTGGCATGACACGTGGTGCTGGGGAAGAACCCTATGCACTAGCACAAGGGAGAGTTGTTCCAATGTGCACAGCTCACAGTGTACACGCATGGCAGTAGTAGTACAGTAATAGGCACTGGTGTGTGCAATGTTTTGTTTACGGAGAATGACAATTAATGGAGTGATGGATAATAGAGGTTTTACTGTACATGGTGTGGCAGGTGGCCGGGGCCCATGCCCAGCTGGGACGCCCCTGCAGCATGTCTTCCAGGGAAGCAAGGATGGGAAACCCAGTATCTCCCCCTGGACACTAGATGGCAGCCTCCCTGGGTTGCAGTGGTGCCTCCGATTCCCCCACGGCTTCATGGGGTTTGGAATTCGGTGCAGCCCTGTTGGATTCCACAGGCAATGCCAGGGGGTGCTGTAGCAGGAGCTGCTGGACCCTTCTGGGCATTAGTTTCGCCACACCTGGAAGTGAAGCCGGATGTTGGCAATGAAACATTTGGAGCACTTCCGGGTGCCCAATAAAAGGGGCCAGCAACCACCACTCAGCGGCCAGAGTCAGGAGGAGGAGGACAAAGCTTCTGGAGGAGTGGTGGTAGAAGAGAGGAGTGTGGTGCTATACCTTGTGTGTTTTAAGTTTGTGCTTGGGACTGTGTTGTGGCTGGGGGGACACGGGGAAGACGTGCCCTCCAGCTGAAGAAAATAAGCAGTTTATTTATTTTTATGCGTGCCTCCAGCGTCCAATCTGTGTCGGGTCGGGCGCTTACATAGCGCCTTGTTACAATGGTTGAAAAACTCACTTGCGGTAGATGTACAACTAATATTGCACAGAATTAAAAAAAAAATAGTGTTAAAGTATATTGTTCTTAATTCCTTCAAAGCAGAAATTAAAGAATAGCTAATAGCTAGGGAAACTAGCAATAATTTAAAAATATATACTTTATATATCCTTGTGCTTACAAAATTCCAATCTTGAAGTATACTGTACACTGTTCGCAGAAATAAGGGGCAATGTGGGACTGGTTAGTTCCATTGTTTAAAGATAAGGCGCTGGGTTCCACTGTATTGACTTTTTTGTTTCTGTGTGTGCAAATGTTTTGCACTTTTTTCTTCCATCAAAAAGTTATAATCGCCTTGTAAATATTGTTAAATCTTTCATTATTATTATTTTACACAACCTCATCCTGACTCCAGGAAAGAGAGGAGGAGGGCTCCTTTACGGCTTGTTTAGACTGCAAGGGCAGTACTTGGCTAATTCTGTATGCAAATTAGCCATGTGGTGTTGCACAGGGTATATTGCTACATATAGAGTGACAATAGGCATTATACTCTCTGACAGTAAGCTTATATGAAAGATCTGTGCATAGCTGCTACAGCTCTGTGATGTCATGCTGACCTCACAAATGTATCATGGTGTGCTTGGGAAAAACTGTTTATCTGAGCCAGCCTATAGCAAATTTCCAGAAAATTGTTCGTTGAGAAAGGTTACCAGCAAATACGGCATACAGTGATCCCTCGCTATATCGCGCTTCGCCTTTCGCGGCTTCACTCTATCACGGATTTTATATGTAAGCATATTTAAATATATATCGCGGATTTTTTGCTGGTTCGCGGATTTCTGAGGACAATAGGTCTTTTAATTTCTGGTACATGCTTCCTCAGTTGGTTTGCCCAGTTGATTTCATACAAGGGACGTTATTGACAGATGGCTGAGAAGCTACCCAACTTACTTTTCTCTCTCTCTCTTGCGCTGACTTTCTCTGATCCTGACGTAGGGGGTGTGAGCAGGGGGGCTGTTCGCACACCTAGACGATACGGACGCTCGTCTAAAAATGCTGAAAGATTATCTTCACGTTGCTACCTTCTGTGTGCAGCTGCTTCGTGAAGCGACATGCTGCACGGTGCTTCGCATACTTAAAAGCTCAAAGGGCACGTATTGATTTTTCACTGTTTGTTTTTCTCTGTCTCTCTCTCTCTCTCCCTGCTCCTGACGGAGGGGGTGTGATCTGCCGCCTTCAACAGCTTTGTACCGGCGGTGCTTCGCATAGTTAAAAGCCAAACAGCCCTATTGATTTGTTTGCTTTCCTCTCTGTTTCTGACATTTTGTGCTCCTGACACGCACTCCTTTGAAGAGGAAGATATGTTTGCATTCTTTTAATTGTGAGACAGAACTGTCATCTCTGTCTTGTCATGGAGCACAGTTTAAACTTTTGAAAAAGAGACAAATGTTTGTTTGCAGTGTTTGAATAACGTTCCTGTCTCTCTACAAACTCCAGTGTTTCTGTGCAAATCTGTGACCCAAGCATGACAATATAAAAATAACCATATAAACATATGGTTTCTACTTCGCGGATTTTCTTATTTCGCGGGTGGCTCTGGAACGCAACCCCCGCGATGGAGGAGGGATTACTGTATTCATGGTGAAAAACGTTTTGGTGAATTTCACCGATAAACACCAAATGATATTCTTAAAAAGAGGAAAACTATTTTAAATGTACCTTTTCTTTCTAAAGATTTAGGGAATAATGTAATTGAGTAACTTGAATCTTATCTTAATAAATACAGTCTTTACGAGAAATTTTTCCATTGACCATTTTGAAAAAATTGCTTTAACTCTTGTAAATAATTTCTCTATTGATACAGGACATGCCACCATCATTATATAGTCTTCACTGGATACTTTTGATCATAACATTTTGATACATGGGCTTGAAAATGCAAGGTAGTAAAATACTATGATAAATTAACATCATACATGGTAATGTTAAAGACCATTTTAAAAATCTTAACAGTAATGATCATTAAAAAAAAGTGGCGTGAACTTGGGCTATCTCTGCGTGATTCATATTTTAGGTTTTCTTATGCTGTGGATTAGACAAGAGACACTGTGTCTTAAAAAAATTAAACTTGTTTATTCATCCAAAGGTTAATTATAAAGCATCTATATTTAAACATACAATACAATACAATACAGTTTATTTTTGTATAGTCCAAAATCACACAGGAAGTGCCGCAATGGGCTTTAACAGGCCCTGCCTCTTGACAGCCCCCCAGCCTTGACTCTCTAAGAAGACAAGGAAAAACTCCCAAAAAAACCTTGTAGGGAAAAAATGGAAGAAACCTTGGGAAAGGCAGTTCAAAGAGAGACCCCTTTCCAGGTAGGTTGGGCGTGCAGTGGGTGTCAAAAGAAGGGGGTCAATACAATACAGTGTATTTTTGAGAACATGTGTTCTCAAAATAACCAGGTACATCTAACTGTTTGACACAAAAATCTAAGATAGATAACATATTTGAGAAATTGTAGAAGTTCCATCCATCCACTTTCCAACCCGCTGAATCCGAACATAGGGTCACAGGGGTCCGCTGGAGTCAATCCCATCCAACACAGCGCACAAGGCAGGAACCAATCCTGGGCAGGGTGCCAACCCACCGCAGGACACACACAAACACACCAAGCACACACTAGGGCCAATTCAGAATTGCCAATCCACCTAACCTGCATGTCTTTGGACTGTGGGAGGAAACCGGAGTGCCCGGAGGAAACCCATGCAGACACGGAGAGAACATGCAAACTCCACGCAGGGAGGACCCGGGAAGCGAACCCAGGTCCCCAGATCTCCCAACTGCGAGGCAGCAGCACTACCCACTGCGCCACTGTGCCACCCATAATTGTAGAAGTTTAATTAGCAAAAAGTAACAGTCTCAGTAACTTGACTTTTGATTTTATGACTGGAAGGTGACCACTGTTTTATTCCTTTTTTCATTCTTGATTTTGCAGATTGACACAGACCAAACTTCACCTCCAAGTTTGCTGAGAGCACTATCGTCATAGACCTGATCACCAATAATAATATGTCAGACTACATGGATGAGGTGATGGACCTGGAATTGTAAAGTGCTACAACAACCAAAGCCTCACTCTTGATGTTGACAAATTTAATGAACAGATTTTGGACTAGAGAAACTGGAGACGAGGCACACAGCAATTTACATCAATCGGGCCTCTATTGAGAAAGTTTACAATTTTAGATTATTGGACATCCTCCCATCAATAACAATCTAACTTGGTCCTATTTTTTAACTGCAATAATAAAGGGAGTTCTTCTGCTCTTAAAAAAAGACTTCAATGAAAGTTTTTTCACAGTCCCATACCTACAGAGAGAAAGCAATATAATCAAGAACTGTAATTATCCACATGCTCTCTTGAAATAGGTATAAAAGTTTTTATACTTAATATAGCCAGGCATCGATTTACTGACCAAGTTGAGGCCATCTGCACTTATGGAGGAGGGCCATAGAAAAACAATGGGGTAGTAATGGTCTGGAAATGGCTAAAACTAGCCAGTACACTACAGGCCACTATAGGCCATACACCTTTTTTTAAAAATGTACGTGTAACAGCGCTGCTAGCCATATAATGATACACTCTGCATAGAAGCAGTGAAAGATGGTGGATGAGATGCAGAGGTAGTAGTCTCTTAGCTGTCTACCTTCCCATACTGATAATGCAAACAACAAATGACCACAAACTAGAAATAAGTAGACAGTATCATTGCACTTGCAGAGTTCTAATTATTAGGGCACTGATTGGGCATACCACACAGCAGTTTTTGAAGTCACTTTTCACGAATCATGTTCTGATCAGCAAAGTTCTACATGGCAAATTCTTACACATTCAGTTCAGACTGCCTTCCCTTACATAGAACTTGCATGCAGCCACTAAGACTTGTGAAGATCAGTTTGTGCTACTCCATACCGGCAGTTAAAGTATATGTAGCACTGATCAACACCAGAACCACAGAGCCTCAACTGCAATCACCTGTACACTTTGGGACCAACATAAGGCCGGTTTAACAAATAGTCAAATGGCCGGTCTCCAATGGAGCTGTAAGTCAGAACATGACTGTCCTTAAATTTAAATTTAAAAATGGCTCATTCCCTCAGTAAATTCAAGTAAGAATTTCATAAAACTTCAGCACTTCATATGACAACAATATAACCGAAAAAAGAATACTAAAAAAGAACTGAGGTGTCATTGTTTTCTAACACTTTAAATATGAGAAAAAAAGGATGAAAAAGTTTGCACTAGTAATGCTCTGACTGATTAGCTGCTGATTGAGATTAGATAATTTTCACCCAAAATGACTCAATTGGTAATCAATAAATTCACTATTTTGTAGAATCTGTTTTTCTAAGCTTCACAATAATTTTGTTTTACTGTTCCTCTGTGCAAAGCATTATGGTAATTACAGAATCATACATGTCATTTTTCTGACGTACCTTTTGTAAACTGAGAGCTGAAAGTACGACTTTTGACGAGATTGGCAGCATAAATATTGGCTTTTACCTTAAAGAAGTTGGAGTAATAAGTTGTGAAAAGGGAATCTAAGAAATGGTTCTGTGGATGGAGGGGAACGGCAGCGAGTAAGAAAAGAGTGGAATGTCTTCAGCAGAAATTAATGAAGAATGTGTTCAGATGTTTTTCATTTGTCCTGTATTCAAAACAGACACGTTTTGTCTGAGAGTGGATGATGAACGAGCTTGGTATAGCAGCTCACATTTGTAATTAGAAAAAGAACAGATAAAGAAGAATTTGCCCTTCTTGTTTACTGAACAATAAGCTTTTTAGCCTAACAGCCAAATGTGTCGATTTTACATTTAAACTTTTAAGCATGTTAGCCTTGTACCTTCTTGATAAAAATGAACATTTTATTACAATTATGGCTTTTTATTATGACAAGAATTTTTATTTTCTTTCATGGCATGTGTCTTATGGAAACATTTTTGTTCATGTTTTATTAGTTTCAAAAAGTATGTTTTAAGAGGATTTTATTTATTTTAGTGTTTTTATGGTCACTGAAAAACAAGCCTACAGAATTTCATTTTGTTAATATAAAATGAACATGCAAACACCTGTGGTCTATAGTCTAACTATACAAATACAACTTTATTATACAAACATAAGGCTTCAGTATAACTGATTATGCGGAGCTTAGTGTGAAAAAATGTAAAAGAAAAAAAATTCAGAAATGGCGATCAACATCAACCCTAAAAACTTATGCTGCAGACAGATTGTGACCATCAAATAGACAAAATTATCATTTTCTTTTGCTCCACAGCCCATGTAGGACTCTGGCCTCCAGAAAAACACTTTTCCAAATTCTTTTGTTTTCTATTCTCACTTTCCACCTCTAAACTCTTTCTTCATAGATTCTCCTCTAGTTTGTCCAGTCATCTTTACCTCTAACTTTCTCTACATTGCCTACCCCCACCCTACCCTAAAAAAAGCCTTCTTCACACCTAATTTCTGACCAGTATTCCAGGTTTTCCATACAATCCACTCCATATCTTTATTGGTCTTAATTCTCCACACCCCACCTAGACTCACAGACACACAAATTCTCCTCAAAATCATTCTCTCCCATCTTTGCTTTTCCTCACTGTGTTTAACCCGTCAGACCCTCTTGTCATAACAGATGTCACACACATGCGCTTGGGAGGCAGGCTAAGGGTTTAACCGAGGGCAAAATACAGTTAGGTCCATAAATATTTGGACAGAGACAACTTTTTTCTAATTTTGGTTCTGTACATTACCACAATGAATTTTAAATGAAACAACTCAGATGCAGTTGAAGTGCAGACTTTCAGCTTTAATTCAGTGAGGTGAACAAAACGATTGCATAAAAATGTGAGGCAACTAAAGCATTTTTTGAACACAATCCCTTCATTTCAGGGCCATAGAGTGTTCTGGAGCCATTATTTTTCGGTATTGTGTTGTACAATACATGGGGCAGAACTCCAAATTTTTTTCTGTTCTCCCTTTGTGTTTTAACACAGGCCATATGACTATTTTAAATATTCTAATTGTTGTCATTCTGCTTGCTTAAAATATGCTAAATGCAAAAACAACACGAGTTGGAGTATGATCTGTGATTTAGTTTCCTCAGCAATAAAATTTTCTTCTTTCATCAATGTACCCAAGTACTGAACTCCTCAGTTCAAATGGTCAAAAACAAAGCCAAAAACAACATTAGAAGCAGGTACAAGACAACAGGAAATTCCACAGTTTGTTAAATTTCCACATATTGCATCTGTAGAAGTCTTCTGCCTCAAAACACCCCACTATTAAAAGTAATTTTTTTTTTCATATTCTTACAATCTTCCTTCCATCAAGATGCAAGCCTATCGCACATTTTTTAGGGACTCTCCTGATCAAGTTTATATTGCTTTTATTCATGTGAAATAATCTTTTTTCTAATCTTTTATTGAATTTATTTAAAGCATGTAATGTTCCATACAATCAAGACAAATTTAACAAAACTAAACTCACTTCAAACCTCACCCATGAGAAAGAGAGGAAGGCCAACAGCCAGAGTAAAACTTTGAGAGCAGTAAAGAGGGAAAGAAGTCCTTCTCACCAATATACAGTAAATGCTTATTCTAAAATGTTACTGATTTCTTTATGTGAAATAATCTTAAGTCCAAGAGACTCCATTAAAATGGACCAAAAAGTCTTTATAATAAGGGGGTGTGATTTTAAAAATATCCTGTATGAGAGTAACCTTAAAGATTCTTGCTGTGTACTCCTGAATTGAGCGGGAATCAAATGTCTTAACAGTTCTTTAGGCCTCTGGACTGAAAAGTTATTTGCATTATTTTGTACACTGATTATATATAAATGTTCTTGTGATGTTATTATATTTGGAAAATGTGGGATTTTTTTTTAATTTTTTATTGATTTTATTGAAATCACACAACATTCCATACAAATACATCAATTTTACAAGAATAGGATTGAATACAAATCAACACCAACCCCTGAGAAAGAGAGCATGGGCAGCAGAATAAAACTTAAACCTAGTAAAAATAAGCAAATAGATAAATAAATAAGTGAATATAGATAATTGGAGAAGAAAAAGAAAAAAAAAGAATAGGGAGAGAATCTGCTTCCTCAGTGCTTTAAAAGCATATTCTAAAATGTTATTAATTAGATCCTGCCAGGTTTGGAAAAATTTCTGCACATTTCTCTCTAAGGGCGAATTTTATTTTTTCCAATTTCAAATAATATATAACATCAGTTACCCATTGACTTAAAAGGGGAGAGTTAGGATTCTTCCAGATGAGCAAAATAAGTCTACGTGCCAATAGTGTAGTAAAGGCAATTACAGTTTGTTTGTCCTTCTCCACTTTAAACCAATCTGGAAGTAGACAAAACACAGCTGTTAATGGATTAGGAGGGATTGTAACACCAAAGCTGTCTGAAAGGCATTTAAAAATCTTGGTCCAAAATGATGTTAATTTGGTGCAGGCCCAAAACATGTGACCCAGTGAGGCTGGAACTTGATTGCAGCGTTCGCAGGTTGGATCTTTCCCTGGAAACATTTTGGACAATTTTAAGCAAGACAGATGTACTCGATATATAACTTTTAGTTGAATAATTGTATGCTTTGCACATATGGAGCTCGAGTGAATTCTGTCCATTGCTACCTTTTCTAATATGTTGAGGGAGAGATCCTTTTCCCTCTTGGATCTTTGAAAGAGAGGAGCTGTAAAATGGTTTTATATATTGCAGAAATGCTGTCTAAGTCCTTGAAACTGATGAATATATTTTCCAGCATAGAGGGAGGTGGGAGATGAGGGAAATTGGGCAGGTTCTGCTTAACAAAGTTTCTAATTTGAAGATAGTGAAAAAAATGTGTTGCTGGAAAGTTAAATTTAGAATGTAATTGTTCATAGGATGCAAAGACGTAGTCTATGTACAGATCTCTAAGTGATTTAATTCCAAATGTTTTCCAGACATTAAAAACTGCATAAGTTTGCGATGGTTGAAAAAGGTGGTTCAAATGCAGTGGTGCCACCAATAAAAGATTCTCTATCTTAAAATGTTTCCTGCATTGGTTCCATATTCTGAGTGAGTGAAGCACTATTGGGTTATTAGTATATTGGCGATAATTTGAATTTATTGGGGCGCAAAGCAATGAATATAAAGATGAACTGCAGGATTCTATTTCTATTTCTATTGCAGACCCAGCCTTCATATGTTCATCTATTTGTGTCAATGTCCAGGTTTTAATATGTTGTATGCTTGCTGCCCAGTAGTAAAACTGAAAGTTAGGTAGAGCCATGACACCTTCTGCCTTTGGCCTTTGTAGGGTCGCTCTTTGGATATGTGGATGTTTTGAATTCCAAATAAATGTGGTGATGGTTGAATCTAATTTCTTAAAGAACAATTTACTGATGTATATTGGAATATTTTGAAATAAAAAGAGAAGCTTAGGGAGGATATTCATCTTAACAATGTTAATTCTTCCAGCTAAAGTGAGATGAAGGGTTGACAATCTATGCAAGTCTTGCTTGACTTTTTCTATACAGACAGCGAAATGTTGTTGATAAAGAGCTTTATGTTTACTTGTGATGTTTACCCCTAGATATCTGAACTGATCTGCGATGACAAAAGGGAAGGTGCCCAATTTAATATTGTGTGCTTGAGAATTCTCTGGAAAGAGCACACTTTTAGTCAAATTAATTCTGAGACCAGACAGCTTTTGGAATTCTGTTAGTGCTGTTAGGACTGTAGGCACAGTATTTTGTGGGTCTGATATATACAGTACCATATCATCTGCATATAAAGAAATTTTCTGTTCAAGTCCTTCTCTGATAATCCCCTTTATCTTATAAGCATTTCAAAAGTGAACTGCCAGTGGCGATTGCAAAAAGTAGTGGTGACAAGGGGCATCCTTGTCTGGTACCACATTCTAGTTTAAAGTAGTCTGAATTAATGTTAATACAAACTGAAGCTTCTGGATTGGTATACAGTAGTTTAATCCATGCACAAATATTCGGGCCAAACCCAAATTTCTCCAATGTAGTGAAAAGATAGTTCCATTCAATCATATCAAATGCTTTTTCCACATCCAAGCATAATAAAATCTCTGGGATGTTTGACTTTGCGAGTGAGTATATTACAGTAAACGGGAGTCGAAGATTGGACGCTAAATGTCGCCTTTAATAAATCCAGTTTGACTTTGTAATATTACTGAAGGCAACACTTTCTAGCTAGAACTTTGGAGAGTATTTTAACATCATTATTCAGAAGTGAAATTGGTCTGTATGATGCACATTGTAATACATCCTTATTTTGTTTAGGAAAGACAGTGATTGATGCTTGACGAAAAGTTTGAGGTAGAATTTGATTGTCTCTAGCTTCTGTTAATGTTGCTAATAGGAGAGGAGCTAGCTGAGTGGAGAACTTCTTATAAAATTCGGCAGGGTAGCCATCGGGGCCTGCTGCTTTCCCACTCTGAAGTGACTTTATAGCATCTAGTAATTCTGGTAGCGCCAGAGGTTTATCCAATTCCTCTGCACTAAGAGTATCTATTTGTGGTATCTGTAATGCAACCAGAAATGCATTAGATTGTGTCTTGTCTTCTTTAAACTCAGTAGAATATAAGGATTTATAGTAATCTCTAAATGTGTGCATTATATTTTTATGGCCAATGATTATGTCTCGGTTTGTGTTGGTAATTGCTGGGCTTGCATTGCAAACTTCTTTCTTGTGGATTTGTTGAGGTAAAAGCTTATTAGCTTTCTCTCCATGTTCATAGTAATGATGACTTGATTTAAAAATGAGATGTTCCATTTCTTTAGTTGTTAAGAGGTTGAGCTCTGAATGCAGAGCCTGCCTTTTCCTATGAAGAGCCTCACTTGGACACTTGGCATGTTCTTCATCTATTCTAGTAATTTCGTTGGTTAGCTTTGATACCTGCTTGCTTTCCAGTTTATTTCTGTAGGAAAGATATGAGATAATCTGTCCTCTTAAGAAGGCCTTCAGGGTTTCCCAGAGTGTCCCTGCAGAGACCTCTGAGGATATATTTGTCTCTAGAAAAAATTGATTTGCTTTGATATAAATTCTGTAAAGTTCTTGTCTGCTAATAAAAGTGGGTTAAGAAGCCATCTGCGAGATGAGTATGTGGGGAATAATGATTTTATCTCCAATGATGCACTGGTGAGTAGAAGGAATATGTTCTTGAATTTGGGTTTAGAAATCTCCAGGGGTCTGATAAGTTGTGGTCAGTTACAAACTGTGCAATTGTCTTTGCAGTGTTAGATGGCATCGCCCCTGTGGCAGGAGACCTATCTAGCTCTGGATTTAAAACACAATTAAAATCCCCAGCCATTATAATTTTATGAGTGTTCACATTGGGAATGGATGCAAATACATTTTGGATGAATTAACTATCGTCCACATTGGGTGCATAAACATTTATCAAAATCACTTTACAATTAAATGAATTACCCATAACAATGATGTATCTCCCTTCAGGATCAGATACAACATCTGATACTACAAATGAGACTGTTCTATCTATGAGAATTCCCACACCTCTAGTTTTTTTTGTAAATCTGGAATGGAACATTTGGCCAGTCCAGTCTTTTGCAGCCGGAACTGATCCTTGCTTAATAAGTGGGTCTCCTGTAAAAATACTATTTTAGCATTTAGACCTGTTAGGTGAGAAAATACTTTCTTTCATTTTTATTTGTGATTCAGGCCTTTAACATTCCAGCTCACAAAATTAACTGTCCCGTCTTGGAGACATTGATTCTGAATTTTTGATGTCATTTTGTAGTCTTAACTAAAAGTGAGACTGCTTTGACTTTAATTTCAAATTTTCCCAGGGGTTATTGCCATGCAGTCTGATGCAAATACATTTTGGATGAATTAACTATCGTCCACATTGGGTGCATAAACATTTATCAAAATCACTTTACAATTAAATGAATTACCCATAACATAACCCATAACGTTGGTAATTATGATTATAAGAATTAAAAGAATAGATTAGAGATAGCTTGATCTTTCTCACCCTCCCTGGCTTTTCCATTTAACGAATTTTGGTTTGGTTAAGGTTTTGAGTACAGGATTTCATATTTTCATATTAAGGGACATTACACTTTTTGCATTTTTTTTTTTTTACTTTGGACTTTGGTATTCACTTCTTGAAGTTCTTGTGATTTTGTAGTTTTTGTATATTTTGTATCTACTTTTTTTAAATATAGTTTGGACTTTTTGATTTAGTTCTTTTGCTTTTTTTTTGTTGTATTTTGAATTAAGAGTATATGTGGACCATTTTGTCATTCCTGATTACATAATATCATTTTAATTACGATTAGTTTCATTTGTAGCCATAGTTTTCTCCTTTTGGTACTAATGTCATACCAGTAGAGCCTATCCTGGCAGCACTGGGTAAGAGACAGAAGAGACACTGGCACTCACTCTTGCAGGAAAAATAAAGAGTTACCAATTAATCAAACATATATCTTTGGAATGTATGAGTAAAACTGGTGCACCTGGAGAAAAACTAGCACAGACTGAGAAAGTGTTGTGTTTCAGCCAAGATTTCCACCCAGCTACATTTCAAATATTTGTTCTACATTGTTTTTGTTCAATTTTGAGTCTTTTATGTTAATATTGTTAACTATTTAGTTTCTTTGTCTTTATGTATCTTGTGTTATGTACCATGTGTTTCGTGTTTTCAAGGGGCAGGGCAAATAGACCATGGCCCTATAAACACAGGGGCAGCCCATCGTCTCTTGCAGTTCATTCAAATGCACTTAGGAGTTGGTGAATGTTATGATTACTCTCTTCTTGTGCTTTGTGATTTACTGGATTTTTGACCTTTTTTGCTCTCTTTTTCACCTCTGTTTGGCTTTCGTAATGGGTCTTTGTTTGCCTTTGCTGGAAACACCTTTTTCTTTTGTGGGCCATAGCTTCATATTATTACTGAACATTTTTATGAAGAATGAATCTTTTATTTTATAAAGATACAATGTTTGCCTTATTCTGGAGTTTGGCAGTAATTTCTCTCTCCCTGTAGGGTGCATGTTTAGAATTTTTTGGGACTTTCAGCATAGGAACTCTTGAGTTTCATAATAGAAAGATAGTGTGTAGATCAACACAGGCAGCAGCCATAGTAAGATTTCAACTAAGGATTCTGGAACTGTGAGAGAACAGCACTAATCAATATATCAAAATGCTACTCAATAACAACATAACAAGCTTTTGCTTTTTTTTTTTTTTGGGCGGGATGGTAGTGGTGGGCAGGATTGAACCTTTATTTTATTTCTTAAGAAAAAAAATGCAATTTATTCCAAACTTGCACTTCATACATACTGCATTTAATTTTTATTGCCAAATTCACATCTGTAGATAAAGGAAGTATTATAAGGTTGTTATGAGATTCATAATAGAAATGAAACAGAATGCACAGGGTAAGCTCAATGATGTTTCACAAAAATGTGTTATTTTAGGTAATCATATTTTAACTCCTACAGCCCACATGCACAGTGTCCCTCTACCCAAGTTAGCAAATACCCTATAATATCTTCAGCATACAAGCACACAGCAACCCAGCTCTGAACCAAAAGAAGAATAATATATTAAGGCATAAGAAGGAATACCACAAACAAAATACAACAAACAGCTAGAAACTAGCAATAAGTAAATAAAATATAGATAATTGCACTCTTAGAGTTCCACTTTTGGGGCCACATTGGCCCCGCCACTAAGCAGCGGCATGGGTCTGACTTCTTCCACTGTTTGATGGGGCTCTGGGCACAGCAGGAAGATCTGTTTTGTTTATGATTTACCTATGCTGATACTTTCATCAAGAAGAAAAAAAACGTAAAAAGAAACAAATCTTTTGTTTTTATTACTAACGGGTCCTATATTTTCTGATAAGGGGAGGGCAAGTAGAATGGCTACTTTAAGGCTTGTTTTGGGACCTTGCTGGGCACAAGACTAATATGCATGCATAATTAGCCATAAGGTGCTGTGTTGCCAGGTCACATAGATTAGTGTTATATATCCAGTGGCAGTAGTCATAATATTCTCATTATGCTCAGCAAATGTACCCCTCAAATGAAAATACTGTAAGTTTTTTTATTCATTTTTTTAAGTATACAGGATGGAAATCCTGGGAATTGAACCAAACACGAGTGGAAGAGTGGGGTTTCACTTTGATGAAATGAGTGAGATGGAGAAAATATTGTGCATATTCCCTTGTGTGCTTGCAATTGAGAGATGGATACATTGGCAATGATGTGAAAGCAATCATATATAGATGGCTGCTACATCTCTGTGATGTCATGTTGGTCTTGTAAAAGCATCATGGGTCACCATGCCTAAGATGGCCGCAAGGTGAAATTTCTGGAAAATGTTCAGCAAATAAAGTCACCAGAGAACAAAGCATATTCACTGCAAAAAACAGTCTGGCAAATATCGCAGATCAACACTAGTAGTTTTAAACATGTTTTATAAGTGAATTATTTCAGAACCTAAGTAATACTATATGCCCTTTAAACTGAAGTGATAAACACTAGTATGATAAATATTCTGTTTTATTCTACAAACATGTTTCAAAGTGTAGCATGTACCAATAATGCAGTAACATATCCAATAACTTTTATGTCATCAATCTAGATATAAACAACATTTGCAAAATGTTCTAAGATATTGACTTTTCACATACAGTAACAATTACATGTATAGGTCATACCTTGAAAACACAAAAAAAAAGATAACATGTACTATATGTTAAAAGGATAAGGGTACTCAGTCATAAACCACTCTCTAATTAACAAATGGGATAAAAATTAGTAGTTGATATTTTACACGCAGTTGGGAAAGCTTGGAAATTACTAGAACAAAGTAATGAAATTTTGCAGCACATACCTGTTTCCGTTTTTCTGGTGGCAGAGTAGGGTCTCCATCCTAAAAAAGTAAACATAAATCAGATGTTTCCCGTTGCTATTAATTAGACCAAACCAATATTCACACTTCCTATTTAAAAAACACCATCATCCAAATTATTTATTTAATAAAATATTTGTAACACTGTCGTAGTAAATACCATGACAAGCAGACTGACAGAAACACTTTATATGTTGAGAGTATGAATGCATTATTGTCAATATTTGATGTAAAGTAACATGCAATATAGTTTCTAAACCAGTTATAAATGTATAAGCTTATAAGGCATCAAGTTCCTTGGCTTGACTGTATTATTCATGGCAAACATCTCTTGCATTTAGAATGTAGCATGAGATAGTAAGAATTCCTAACATCAACATAATTTAAAGACTTCATAGAAATAAATATTATCTCTGTCTAGCACATTTTGAAAATAAGTAACAGAACAATGATTTTCTCAAAGGATGGGTGGCACAGTACAGATCAATCATAATGGCACAGATTCTCACTGAGGGTAAGGAGATTATGGAATCCCTTAATGTAAAACCTTTTTTACCAAATATCTAAAAAATTAAAAGGAAACTTTTAGTTTAGACCACTCTGTCAAAATGAAACCAACTGAAAAAAGAGGTGACATAGTTATCTTGATTTACATGGGCTATCTAATGTTAACTGTTGTAAGATATTAATCTATACTAATAAAAGGCAAAGCCCTGACTGACTGACTGACTGACTGACTGACTGACTGACTGACTGACTGACTGACTGACTGACTGACTGACTGACTGACTGACTGACTGACTGACTGACTGACTGACTCACTCACTCACTCACTCACTCACTCACTCACTCACTCACTCACTCACTCATCACTAATTCTCCAACTTCCCGTATAGGTAGAAGGCTGAAATTTGGAAGGCTCATTCCTTACAGCTTACTTACAAAAGTTAGGCAGGTTTCATTTCGAAATTCTACGCGTAATGGTCATAACTGGAACCTGTTTGACTGACTCACTCATCACTAATTCTCCAACTCCCGTGTAGGTAGAAGGCTGAAATTTGGCAGGCTCATTCCTTACAGCTTACTTACAAAAGTTAGGCAGGTTTCATTTCGAAATTCTATGCGTAATGGTCATAACTGGAACCTGTTTTTTGTCCATAAACTCTAATGGAGGAGGCGGAGTCACGTATTGCGTCATCACGTATTACGCCTCCTACGTAATCACGTGAACTGAAAACAAGGAAGAGATTTACAGCACAAGTCAAACGCGGGAACGAAGGTAAATGACGTTAATTGTTGAGTGTCTTTTAATACTGTGTAATTGTTGAGTGTCTTTTAATACTGTGTAAGCATACATATTAACACATGTGCAATTAAATGTGTGCATTTACGGGGTGATTTCTCAGGCTTAAAAGCTCGCCTTTTATTAAAAAGGTAAATGCAAACTCTTTTCATTCTGAAGGGCACAAACCACGTTAGATTTCAGCCGTTTAACGCGCAAAAATGTCAGTACACCAGATAAATAAGCGCAACATATTATCAGTTGTATTGTATGCTTACAATACATATAGAAATGTGTTAATCGTTAACTAATATTATGGGATGGTGTTTTTCGACTCGATGTCTTGGTGGGTTTGCGTAGCTTATTGTCAATATCTTTACACCTCTTTTTAAGACTTAATTTAAAAAGGTTTTCTTTTCTTCTTAATTAAAATTTAAAAGCAATACTTCACCGCTGCGAAGCCCCTCTAGCGCTGACGTCCGAGGTTCGATTACCGTAAGCGAGTGCAGTGAGTGTGTACGCCTGATAAGCCAAGAATAAGGGGGAAAGACGTGTCGCGTACTCTTTGCATTATTTGACAGTAAACTATTTTCATCCATTCTATGATCGGCTTCTCACAACTGAAGGCACCGTGGCTGATGTTACCTGACTTGCTGGCCAACCATAAGCATTACCTGGTAGGTAACCACCCACTCACTTCACTCCCTTACGGGAATCGAACCTCGGACGTCAGCGCTAGAGGCGAAGCCCCTAAAATTGCGCCACGGCGTGTGGTTTGTTTATTTGACAGCATGTAGATCGGGGTAATTACATTCACGGCATTCGTAGTCTGATTCACAATCTGATTGTATGGGTGGTTACCTACCAGGTAACGCTTATGGTTAGCCAGCAAGTCAGCTCGAAGTGATCACTCGAGTGAAGGCAGCTTCACAAAAAAACAGATCCTTAACAAACTGTTATTAGTATATTTTCCCTCAATTTTAAAAGGTTTTCTTTTCTTCTTAATAAAAATTTAAAAGCAGTACTTCGCCGGTGCAAAGCGCGGGGATTTGAGCGACTGACGCATACAGACATATTCATGAGTGCAGGTACTTCAGAAAGAAAGCACCGTGTAAACCTAAACTTTAAATTAAGTTCATAGACCTACAAAAGGTTGCCATTGATTTGAGGCAAGATTGCTTTTCTCATGTACAACTATACGTTGCATTCTTAACAGTAAGCTTGCACAGCTTGGTCATATTACAACCTGAGTGCTGAACTGACAACGTCATATACAAACAGAACTATAACAATTGTAATAAACAAACAAAAAAAAAAAAGCGAAGAACCCTTGGATTTAATAAAAAGGCTCCTTCCTTGGCAAAGCAAGGAAAAAGGAAGACCTTATATGGCGTTCGTTTATAAAACAGCGGAAAAGCTGTGTTAAGGCTGCTTCACAAAAAAACAGATCCTTAACAAATTGCTATTGGGATATTTTCCCTCAATTTAAAAAGCTTTTCTTCTTAATAAAAATTTAAAAGCAGTACTTCGCGGGGATTTAGATATAGATATAGATATAGATATAGATATAGATATATATACATATATATATATATATATATATTTATGTATATATAGATATAGATATAGATATATATATATATATAGATGTATATAGAGATATAGATATATATAGATATACATACTTACATATATATATATATATATATATATATATATATATATATATATATATGTAAGTATGTCTATATATATATTGTGATAGATAGAGGTCTCCGTGACCCCTTGAACCCTCAGACTAGACGTCAGACACCAGGTAAAAGTCCAAATAATGATTTATTAATAATAATAATTGTGCACAAAGCACCTTCCTCTCCACAGTACTCAATAATAACAATAACAATAATCCTCCACACTCCCAGACACTTTGCCACCCTTCCTCCCAGCTCAGCTCAGTGTACTGGGCTTCCCAGAGTCCTTTTATACACCCTGACCCGGAGGTGTTCCCATTCAACAGTCCACAGTTCCTTTTCCCTTCCGGGTCAGGGTAAACAGTCCTTTTCTTCATCCCGGGAGCACATCGTTTCTTCCTGTCACGTGACCGTGACGTACTCCCGGGTTATAGGGCACATGCGAGCCTACGAGCCCCCCTACAGCGACGCCTGGTGGCCCCCAAGGTATCCAGCAGGGCTGTGTATAAAAACTACATAGTCCATGAGGCCCTGCTGGAACTCGGGGCATGTCCACGCTGCTGGGAGAGCTCCTCCTGGCGGCCTGGGGGTGAGGGCCGGAGTAGAAAGCCGGCAATCCTTCACAATATATATATATATATATGTAAGCTTATAAGTACTGCCTTACTTCTCTTTAAGAAAGGAAGATGTAATGATACTTGATTTAAACGATTCCATGTCTTGGTGGGTTTGCGTAGCTTATTGTCAATATCTTTACACCTGTTTTTAAGACTTATTGACTGAAACGGGCTTTCACAAAAAAAGTTAGGGCTTTGTTACAGGATACACCCTCCACAAGTTAAGCAAGTAAAAATAAAAGTGTATATTTCTGTTTTATTTAAACCTTTTAAGTTTGTAAGCATAGCCCCATTTGGCTGTTTTAGTTTTTTTTTTTCTTTCTTCAGTAATATTAAATCTCCTTAAAGAAAAAGAACATTATGCATTTTACTTTTTTTGTATCTCTTTAGTAATATTTTAGTGTAAAAAGATAACCAGTATTTAAACCTTTTATGTTACTTTATAAAGTTATTTTACACAATGTTGAAAAATTAATAAGAAAGCTACATATTTTGGCAGCTGCTGCTTTAATTTTCAATGAAATGAAAAAAGCTCTCCAAGAGAAAACCTCAATGAAGAAGAAACAGTTTGCACTATCTAAAAAGGAGAAACCCTCATTTATAAAGGTTTGCTAAAGATGACTTAACTGAAAATAAATTAATACTTCCTATGTGTATAATACATATTTATCTATTTTACTTATGCCTTTATTCCAGCAACTTGCAACATCTGAGGTACAATTTGTTACATTACTTTTGTTTTTTGCAGCACAGGCAGGTGAAGTGACTTCCTCAGGGTCACACAGTGGTGTCAGTACCAGGATTTGAACTGACAAGCTCCGGGTTTGCTGAAATATTACTGAAGACAGAAAAAAAACGAAAACGGGTAAATAGGGCTATGCATACAAATGTCCATCCATCCATTATCCAACCCGCTATATCCTAAATACAGGAGCCAATAAGTAGATATGTATATATACAGTATATATATATATATATATATACTGTATATATAATGTGAATGTATGTATGTATGTATATATGTATGTCTATATTTATATGTATATATATATATATATATATATATATGTAGATATGTAAATTTGTATATGTATATATTGTGATAAGCTGCCCGGACACAGACAGACGGACACCATATTCAAGTCCACCACACGTTTATTGTACATTATAAATACAGTTCAATAAGTGCGCAAACCCAGTGCCAAAGCACCAATCTCCCCAAAAGTCCAGGCTCTCACTCAGTCTCAACTACTCATCAGGCCGCCTCCTCTCCTGCCTCGCCACCTTGTCCACTCCTCACCCGACTCCAGTCCTTCTCTGCAGGGAGGCGGCCCCTTTTATAAGTGCCCGGATGGGCTCCAGGTGATCCCCGACACTCCCTAGACACTCCCTTGTGTGGCGGAAGTGCCGGCTGTGTTCCCGGAAGCCCTCCGGGTGTTCCCAAACTTCTTCCCCCCAGTACTTCCTGGTGTGGCGGAAGTGTTGGGGTTCCGGGTCCTTCAGGTATGGGGGCGCCCCCTGGCGGAGACTACGGGCCCCTGCAGGGTTGGGCTTCCAAGCCCTGCACCCGTGGCCCTCAAAGGAACCAGGGCGGCCGCCCCCTCGTGGTCCAGAGGAGGAATGAGCCCTCCTCCTGTCCTCCTGGGCGTCCCGGCTGGGCACCACCCCCAGCCGCGTGCCACAGTACCCCACCGCAAGCTGAGACCCCTGGGCCCAGCGGCCAATCCCGTGAGGGCAGGTTTTCCTCGGCGGGAAGCCGACACACTTCGTTCCAGGGCCCGGTCCTATAAAAAAGAAGACAGAACAAGGGGCAGAGACGCTGCCCTGACGCCGCCACTCGGCGTCTCTCTGACGTCTATACGGGCAACGCTCCCCCTTTTGACCGGCACCCCGGTGCTTGCCAGCTCGGCCCCCCTTTCGTGGCACCCTTGCCCCTCGTGGTGGGACACCGGACGGGAGCGCACGCGCGCCCGTCTCCTCAGCCTTCCGTGGGTTTACCCTCTGCAGCCGCAGAGGGTGGCCCTTCTCCAAACGTGAGCATCCTGCCTCACGTTTGCCCTTATCGGAGGAACCGGCATTCTTCCCTCGGCTCCCCCTTTTACTCTTGGACGCGGTGACGGACTGAGTCTCCTTATAGCGTAAAAAGAGACCCTGTCGCGTCTGCGTCCTTTTAACTCGCCTCAAGGCTGCGGCAGGCTTAGGAGGGAGGGCGCTAGGACCCAGGGCACTTAACAGCCCACGTCCTGCTAGTCCCCTCACTGATTCTCCCCTCACCAAGCACGCAGCACTCACCGCCACATCTCCTGTAGGAGATCCCCCTTTTGGACTCTGATCACAGGGTTCACAGATCCTGTCGGTGGGACCTCCAACATGCTGTACGGGATCGATGAAACTTACCGGTCCCGCTGTACCTCTCCGGCCGAAGGTTTGCTCGCCGCGCCGCTTCGTCCGCTCTTCCAGCGCCTCCTCTGACGCGACTGGCTTCCCCTCCAGCATCTGCTCCCCAGCACGGAGGGCACCTAGCATTTGTGGATGCGACTCCACAGAACACTGATCAACCGCCAGCGCCTGTAGAGCCGCAGACATGGACGAAAGTACAGCCAGCAGTGAGCATTCCTTATTGTCAGCTACAGCTGCTGGCTGCTCTTTAAGGCTCTTTGAAGAATGCACGCACCCAGCTGCACATTCTCCCTTATCGGAGGAACTGGCTTCCTCAAGCCGCTTCCTCCATTTACTGTGGGACGCCGCGTCAGTTCGGATCTGCCCATTGTAAAAGGGCAGACCCAGCCCCGCAGGCGTCCGGAGCTTCACAGGGTCGGTCTCCCTTACCTTCCCCGCTGTGCCTCTCCGTCCAGGAGTTCCTGCAGCGCGCCGATCCCTTCCTGCCTGCGGCTCTCGATCCAACGCCACTGCCATCCCTCCTGAGTCCAGCGTCTCCGCCCGGAGGGCACATCGCTCGGCCGGCAGCGACAACACGAGCTGGATCTCGCTCTGCAGCTCCTGCAGTATCGCTGCCAAAGAGGAAGAGACAGTCGGCGGTGTGCTTACCTTCCAGGCGGCGCCACTCGCCGGCTGCTCTCCGTGGGCTCTTTCCTGCAGCCCACTCGGGTTACTTGGAAGCACGGGACAGACATTCCCTGCTCTCGCCTCCGACCAATCGCTGGCGAGAGGACAGGACACGCTGTCCAATCCCGTGCCTGTTATGAGGAGGGACTCCTGGTCCGCCGCCATTTTGGCTCTACTGCCCCTGGTGCGGCGCCATTCTGGCTCTTGGAGTTGCAGCTCCATCCTGTCTGCAGCTCTCCCGACTGCAGCCTCCGCGCTGCCGACGGCCCGTGGACCGGCACGCCTCTGCCACAGACACGGATCCGGGCATACCCTGCCGGTAACAAAAGAGGGAAGTCCTACCCCGCAGGGCAGACCATTGTTACGCAGGGCACTCACCTCCCGGATCCCGTCATCCAGCCGTATCTGCTGCATACTGGCCTTTCCTTCAGCGATACCGTCCTGGCCGCCGTTTCCAACAGCACGTCGGTCGGAGTCTGCTGCACTCCAGCCACGCCCGTTGGTGCTCCTCCGCACCCAGGGGTAAGAGCCGTTTTGCGGACTACTGGCAGTCCCAGGGGAGAATCGCTCCCGCGGAGTTGTGCATGCGTCGCTCCCGCGGCGCGTGTGGGGGTTCCGCTGCTGCGCCGGGCTGCTCACAGAACATTTTTTCTCTACAGGTTCCTGCCTTGAACCAGGCAGACCATCCTGCCGACTACGCCACTGTGATAAGCTGCCCGGACACAGACAGACGGACACCATATTCAAGTCCACCACACGTTTATTGTACATTATAAATACAGTTCAATAAGTGCGCAAACCCAGTGCCAAAGCACCAATCTCCCCAAAAGTCCAGGCTCTCACTCAGTCTCAACTACTCATCAGGCCGCCTCCTCTCCTGCCTCGCCACCTTGTCCACTCCTCACCCGACTCCAGTCCTTCTCTGCAGGGAGGCGGCCCCTTTTATAAGTGCCCGGATGGGCTCCAGGTGATCCCCGACACTCCCTAGACACTCCCTTGTGTGGCGGAAGTGCCGGCTGTGTTCCCGGAAGCCCTCCGGGTGTTCCCAAACTTCTTCCCCCCAGTACTTCCTGGTGTGGCGGAAGTGTTGGGGTTCCGGGTCCTTCAGGTATGGGGGCGCCCCCTGGCGGAGACTACGGGCCCCTGCAGGGTTGGGCTTCCAAGCCCTGCACCCGTGGCCCTCAAAGGAACCAGGGCGGCCGCCCCCTCGTGGTCCAGAGGAGGAATGAGCCCTCCTCCTGTCCTCCTGGGCGTCCCGGCTGGGCACCACCCCCAGCCGCGTGCCACAATATATATATGTATATGTGGATGTGTATATGTATATACAGTAATCCCTCCTCCATCGCGGGGGTTGCGTTCCAGAGCCACCCGCGAAATAAGAAAATCCGCGAAGTAGAAACCATATGTTTATATGGTTATTTTTATAATGTCATGCTTGGGTCACAGATTTGCGCAGAAACACAGGAGGTTGTAGAGAGACAGGAACGTTATTCAAACACTGCAAACAAACATTTGTCTCTTTTTCAAAAGTTTAAACTGTGCTCCATGACAAGACAGAGATGACAGTTCCGTCTCACAATTAAAAGAATGCAAACATATCTTCCTCTTCAAAGGAGTGCGCGTCAGGAGCAAAGCCTGTCAGAAAGAGATAGGAAAGCAAACAAATCAATAGGGCTGTTTGGCTTTTAAGTATGCGAAGCACCGCGGCACAAAGCTGTTGAAGGCGGCAGCTCACACCCCCTCCGTCAGGAGCAGAGAAAGAGAGAGAGAGAGAGAGACAGAGTTTGTTTTTCAATCAAAAATCAATACGTGCCCTTCGAGCTTTTAAGTATGCGAAGCACCGTGCAGCATGTCGCTTCAGGAAGCAGCTGCACAGAAGGTAGCAACGTGAAGATAATCTTTCAGCATTTTTAGACGAGCGTCCGTATAGTCTAGGTGTGCGAACAGCCCCCCTGCTCAATCCCCCTACGTCAGGATCAGAGAAAGTCAGCGCAAGACAGAGAGAGAGAAAAGTAAGTTGGGTAGCTTCTCAGCCATCTGCCAATAGCGTCCCTTGTATGAAATCAACTGGGCAAACCAACTGAGGAAGCATGTACCAGAAATTAAAAGACCCATTGTCCGCAGAAATCCGCGAACCAGCAAAAAATCCGCGATATATATTTAAATATGCTTATATATAAAATCCGCGATGGAGTGAATCCGCGAAAGGCGAAGCGCGATATAGCGAGGGATTACTGTATATGTATATGTAGATATGTGTATATGTAGATATGTATATATGTTTATGTATATATATATGTTTACATAACCTCTTTAACACTCTACTTCTCCGCTGCGAAGCGCGGGTATTTTGCTAGTTGCTAATATATGCTGTAAATTTAAAAGAAATTCACATGAGAATGCATTAAGACTCTGGACTATATTTACAGAGAACATTTTGAGCTATGAAACTGGGCATTAGAAGAAGAACTTTTATCATTTTACACAATTTAAATCTGCTGGTCACCTACTTAATGTCTATATTGTAATAATGTACAAATATATATTTTTTAGCAATTTCGAAGGAAAATTTTTGGTTTACAGCCTACACCAGGGCTATTCAATTACAAAATCAGCTGGGTCAGATTTTCAAACCAAGATACTGTATTTAGCTGGGCCAGACATTTTCAGGGGCCAGTAAGCAGCAGGTAATAACAAATTTAAAAACCAACACAAATTAATGCATTGAAGAACAAGTAATATCTATTCATTGTTTCCCTTTCAAATTTGGTCTCATTTGAAAAAGGCACAACAAAAAGTGCATAAAAACAATAAAAAAAACTATAATTGAACAGAATCTGGTATAGTAGCTACACTTTTTTCCACCTTTGAATTAAAAAAAAAAAAAATTTTGCTCACATTTGACAAAGGCACATCTCAAAGTGCATAACATGTTGTTTACCTTTTGAAATAAATAATTTGGTCAAATATGGCCAAGGCACATCTCAAAGTACATTCAGCAGAATACAAAAAGAATTATCAGTGCTATCAAAGCTATCAGTGTACAAACCATACAACAAGTGATTATAGCTACTAACACACGAATACAACGTCTATTGCACACTGAGGGAAAACAAGTACATTTTAAATCACCACGTGTGATTAGCAGTGCCTTTTTGTAAACAAAAATGTGACGGTACGCATACGTTGCATTTGGATCAAGTTTGAGGTACTGTGACGGTATATACAGGCCAGTTGTCCTAGTGCTGTATGTTTTGTTTATTTGGTGAAAATACCTAATGTTTAAAATTTGAAATTGACAATTCATCAAGTATAATAATAATACTTTACATTTACATAGAGTTCTACTCACTACTCAAAACACTTTACAAACTCCACACAGGGAGGACCTAGAACACAAACTCATGATCTACTTATTGCGAGGCAGCTGCACTTCTATTATGCCACCTGCATAAGTGTACTGTACTGCATTATATTGTGCTTGATAGTTCAAAATTACAAACACAGAATTTCCAAAATCAAAGAATATTAACAGCTGGTTAATAATGTGCTCTGCATTCTGCAAATATAGTTGTTATGTAGTCCCACAAAGCAATCAGTGCTTAATTGGACAGAGTTTTAAAGAAAATTCCAAGCTTTTTTGCATGTTTCATCAAATGCAATGTGATATAGTGGGTCCGCAGCTAAGAAATCAGAGGTCAATTTTTAAATAAATGGTCGTGCCCTAAATGTGAAGGCGCCAATTGGGTGCAGGTATGTATGAGGCGTGATTTTCTCCACAGGTAATTGAGTTGCTGGCTGACCACACCACATACACATGCGAAGGCAGGCGGATCAGTCAGGCACCTCAATGATGCCAAAGAGGGTGCAGCTCCTTGCATCCAAGCCTAATTAGGCAGTTGAATAAAAGGAGCCTACACAGGACAGAAAGGGGATAAAAGACAAAAAGGAAAAGACAGAAAAACAAAGGTTAAAGAAGGAAGAGAGAGGCAGGAGACCTGGTCTGAGAATGAGAAGGCAGGCAGCCGGGAGGAAGTCCTTTGAAGAGTGTGTGGCCAACGCTCAGGGGCTGAAGGTTGCCACTCCAACTGAGCATGTTGAGGGGGCTGGGGTGATCAGGTACTCACTCTCATGTAAGACCAGGAAGGCAGTAGGAGTCAGGGAGGCTTGGAAGGGGAGCCGTACCAAGGCCACAGATGACCACGTGGACCCAAGCCTTGGAATAAGGTCCGGATTGAAAGCCCTGCTGGATGCCATGGAGCATAGGGACCTGGACCAGTTTAAGTTGGATGGTTGTGTCTGTCAGACGGGCATCTCCTTTCTTTCAAGACCTTGCAGCAGGGGTAAGCAGAGGAGACGTTGTTTTTTCTGCCATAGGATTTTAACCTTGTTTTAGGGATTATTAATTGAACTGTTTTAACCTCCACTTGTGCACCATTTTTAAGGATTATCCTCTTTAATAAAATCCCTGTGTGCATCAAGGTGTCCGTGTGTGTGTCTTCTGGTGAAGTGCGCATGGGCGGGGCACAGTGCGACGCGTGATTTTACTGCCAGAGAAAGTTACAGGCGTTTTACGGAAATACAAACCAGTATTACTGCGAAAGGAAATTAAAGGTACACAATACAGTGACTCATATTACAGCCACATACAAGCCAGTATTACTGTCAGAGGAGATTAAAGGCATATTACCGACGTGCACGCCTGTATTACCGCCAGAGAAAATTAAAGGTATATTACGGACGTACAAGCCCGCGGACGTACAAGACAGTATTACTGTCACAGAAAATTAAAGACACACAATACACGGCGGCAGCCCACGAAGAACGGTCAGCTCAGCAAGTAAACATCAACAAAAGAAAGGCTGAAAGAAAGAAAAATACGACCAACAAAAAGAATGAAGTCAAAGTCCCTTGCCATTTAATATAGACTGTTCCTAATAATGTTTATGCACTACTGTTCCTAAATGACTAGTTTATTTATAATAGATTGAACACTGCACTTTTTATTTTGGACGCTTTGTTTTGTTTGTTTTTAATAAAAGCACTGTTACTTTATGCACCTACCCCTTGCTGCTGCAGGTGTGTCCTTATTTGCCTGGCTCATCGCTTGGGTATGTTATCAGCAGTGGCAGGTTCAACTGGCTCCAAGGAGGGGCTTTGTAGTGGGGATCTGACCTGCACCATTACATGCAGTCTTTCTAATTTGTTCTTTGCTTTGAGTGTCATTTGCTGATCATCATCCTCATAACAGCCATGAATCCACAGGATCAAATCATGTGAGTGGATGGTCAACCATTCATATGAAGAGAAGGGTGGAGACAGTGCTTGTCAGTAATAATTAGATTAATTTGCGAAAACCCACATTTGCATGCATTTGATAAAACACGAAAATAACTCAGCACACAATTGATTATAGAATCATTTAACATGTAGTCAATGCCACAACTAGCTGCGCGGCCAAGGTTCCAGTACAACATACTGGCGCATACTGTTACCAAAAAAAAAAAAAAAATCACTGCATCATAGACTACTACCATCACCTCTAGATATACAACAACATACTGCATTGTGGGTTGAATGTTGCTAGGCTACGCAGAGTTGGCATTCATGGTTTGTAACTACTATAGGTATTTATATAGGAATTTCTGAAGGCTTTTCTCTGCATTTCTGGCAGGATGACGGGCTGGCCATTTAGAGTTTGCTTCTGGGGCGCATGTGGCCCGCAGGCTGCCATTTGAATAGGCCAAGTCTACACAAAGACAACTGACAGGAATACTATTAATATACTGTATCTGCCTAGCTTCCATCCAAGATTGTTAATCAATAATCCACCAGTAGCGCAATTTATGCAGATACAGAGAATTTCTTCAAACACACAGGACTTAATAAAAACAGTACATGCAATGTGGTGTAAATTTTTTTGAAGAGGGTATTAGAAATCTAACAATAAACACACATTCAAGTGGGCTCTACATACACACTGTTATATTTAAACGAATATCCAAAATAAAGTTAACAAAGTAAAATATCTTGCACTTCAATACCCTCCCCTGTCTCTAACAAAATTAAACGTGTTATACAAAAACATTGGCACATACTCTAACTATTCCCTATAACCAGGGAACCAGACTGTTGTTGCATTTTTCATGAGGAACATACTGCTAAAACCAAGTAGATTAAAAACAGAGGTAAAAATCAATCTGACTATATAATTTACTGATAAAATAGGAAACTGATGTTGTGAGAATGTTTACTTAGATCTATCTGAAATAAATCAACACATTACATGACACAAAGGTGTAATGGTGGCCCTAAAGAGAGCCCCTTGTTGATGCGGATGCTCCTTTGTCCTAAAAGAACATGGATTAATTAACAAAAAAGTAATATTAGAAGTATATCTTTAAATAGGCAAATTATTTTGTGACCAAAAACACATATTTTATTTTATTTTACATGCTTCAAAATTGTAACAAATAAAAAAAACTAGATTAAAACTAAACTGATACTTTATTTATGATTTTCTGTTACTAGATTGTACACAGCACACTCTTTTCTGCTTGGATGTACAATTGAGCCTTGCAAAGGACTATTACACTCTAAACCATGGTTGATTCTTGCCTTATGTCCATTGCTGCTAAGATAATCACTCAGTCCCTGTGACAAAAGATCTGGGCAGGTAAACATTTACCCCCTAGCACATGTAGGATTGAATGTACAGTATATAACTACAATGGCTGTTTGATTCATTTCCCTCGATTGTATGCTGGGTATGTGCTTAATCTCTCCTCCACTGACTGTTGTAGCAAGCACAGGTACAATGACACCAACATCAGCACACAGTATCTTTGCAAAATAAGACAGTAATTATTGCAAAACAACATAATTTATTTAATGGTGGAAATAAGCTTTTACAATTTTAAATACCCTCCTGAAGGGAGAGAACTATACAGTTAAAGGTACCCGTTTCCACTTTAACCTTCTGGATATTTAAACTAAACACAATTGTGTCTAATGGTCATAATGAGGTTAATAATCTATTCTGCTTTTTATTACTTCAGATAGATTATGATTCATTCTGACTGGATTCTGTAGGATTAAATATAAGTAAAATTAATTTATATGTACAGTATATATTAGATATATGTATATATTAGATACACATGTAGACTGACCCTAACAGTTTTGTGAATATTTTCAAAAAAAGACTCTATAGCTTTGCTATGAAAAATGTATAGAAGATGCTGAAACACATTCACTGCTTACATTTATTGATGCTGAAATAATATGATGAGGATGGGGTTATTTAAGATCCTGAAATAATTTCCTTTTATTTTTCAACAATTTATTTATTAAGCCAATTTTCATTATGTGTAAATCAGAAACTGCAACTAAAGTCTGATGTCTTTCAATTTCAAGGATGCTTGATCTGTAGCCATGCCTTCCTTGTCTACTCCACTGTTATGAGTTTCACACATTACACATTATAAAGAAACAAAAAAACTTTTATTTTATTTGCTACTATACTCTCTTGTATAAATCAACATTGTGTTTAAATTTCAACAATGGTACAAACAATGAGGCTAATCCATCTCAGACATTCCTGAAATTTGACAGTAAAAACATGACATTACTGCACTTAGAAGCACAGTCAGAAGAAGACATTTTATTTACTGTACTTTCCTATGTATCTGATTACTATGTTCCACACTACAACAAAGTTAAAAAATTTTGTTTCCCCATTGTGACAGGACATTCTAATCATCAAATTGTAAATCACCAAAAATTTCACCAGTCAATTATACAAAATAAGGAATTGCATGTTTAATGTGCATTCAAGCAAAATTAATAACTTACAATAAGCTCTGTATACTTCTTCTTTAGTGACTGGTGTCGCTCTCTCAGTTGGTTTGCCATCAGCTTGTACTGATCCCTCTCCTGCTGGCATGTATCCAGCTCCTTGGAAAGAATTAGCAGGGCTTCCTTCTTGCTTTCCAATTTCCGTTTGCATATCAAAAACTGAGATGGAAACCATTGGGGGGAAAAGAGACTTGGAATTACACACAAAAATCTGCATAACACATTATTTAAAAGCTTATTTTCAAATCTTGAAATTTTTAATTTAATATTCAACTTGAGGCAAAAGTAGAATGTTGTAAGCAATACTGACTGGAGAACATGCACTGTGAAATAGCTTATATATTTATGAAAGTGAGTGTTTTATTTTCATAATCCTACGTGGTGTACATCCTTCTCAGAAAGACAGAAAGTTTAAATTACTAAATTAAAGAAAACTATGATTAACTCAAAAAATGTGCATCTGATACCAATTGTACAGTATATCTGATACCAGCTGCATAAAAATAAAGCCATACTGAAAATCTGTTGGTTAACCTAATATTGTACTGGGATCAAACTTGAAATAAATTTATTTCCACTGAAAGCTTTAGCTTGTATTTTTTGAAATAATTCTAAAGACTTGTCAAAAGTGTTTATTTATAAATTTGAAAGAAGCCACAGGGATCTCAGACTGCCCCATCACTGGTAAAAGACAACATAAATATTTCAATGTGTTGACAGCAGATAATTCAGATTTGCTGCTCTGTTCTTACCTTTTCAGTTACAGTATAATACACTTTAAAATACAATTTTTGGGAAATTCATTACATGGTCTTGATCATTTTAAACCAAATTAAAATAATTCACATTTTTTCATCTAGGTTCAGCCAGACAGCAACAAAGCTTGCTTTCCTGAAAGGGAAAATGGGCAGACATTACGGTCTTTATCATTTTCATAATTTTGATCAGAATAAAAACTGTCCACTAAAATCCTGATACACAGTAAGATGCCAGCCATTACAACAGAGGGCAGAAATACAAATATTCATGTGAAAGAAATCCCCAAATGCACTCACACTAACTCTGGCAGAGACATTAAACTACTTCAGTCATAATGTTAAAAAATAATGTTCAAAATTGAACATTTACCTTATTTTATTAAGACTTATTTATTAAGTACTTGTTTACATTTTCTTTAATATTTTTCTTTATTTAGCAAACACCTGTTACAGACAAAGCAATCTATAAAAACAAATCATTAAGCAGCATAAATGATCTGAATGTATAAAGTTAGCAAACAATAAAAAAATTTAAAATTAAGTACAAAAGGGTTATTACAGTAAATCTCATGTCTACATTTAAAACTAGGATTCAAACTAAACTCCTGAATAGTAGTACACTGGAGTTAAGTGGAATGGTCATGGCTGACTCATTGTACAACATAGAAAAAAATAGAGAGTGGTCTCCACTACACTTTCTCGTAAACACAGATATGGGGATAGATATTTGAGGAGTAAAGCGCAAGACAATGATTAGATTTTTATTTTAGGTACATTAAAGAACCATCAACAATAAATCAAATCAAATGAATAATATATTGAACAATTATTATAAAAGTAAAGTTGAATAAATCGGACTGTGCACCTGCATGAATAAAAGGTAAAGTGCCACTTCTGATTAACGGAAATGGCCCAACAGTTAAAAGAAATCTGTGTTTTGTACCTAATACTTGTATGCAAAATTTGATTGACCTAAGTGAAAGCGTACTCAAGTTATTATGTTTAAATACACACACACACACACACACACACACAGACAGACAGACACACAAACATAATTCCAAAAATGGTATTTTCAGACTCAGGGAGGTCTAAAACGTTGAGATTCATCAAAATCATGACATTGAATCTTTGTATAAGAGAAAGTAAAAAAGGATAAGCAGAAACAAATAAAATAAATATATATGAAACATAATAAATTAGAAATGTCAAAGCAATTATCAGAAACAAAATCTATATGGCCATTTAAGTTGACCAAAGGATTGCAAAAATAAATAATTCAAGGAAAAACAAAAACAAAAAAAATACAAACAAATGAGATACAGAAACAAAACCACAATGGTTACATACAGTTGTGCTCACAGGTTTACATATTCTTGGCAAAATTACACTCAGGTCAAGTATTTGAAAACACATTTCTGTGGTCTTTCCAAATTCTTTACAGCCTTTAATGCCAGAATGGTGAGTTATTTATAAGGGAAGGTTTAAATTGACTGCGTGTGTGAAATTTGGATGCTTTCGGCTTTTGCAGGTATGTTTTGTCTTGGTAATCCTGCTTCCTTTCTAGAGGCTGCTAAGCCTAAATTAAATTAAACTGTATGTGAATGTAGGTGTTTGACGCATTTAGGCCTGATTCTTCCTATGTGTAAAGGAAGCCAGATACACCAGGGTTCCCACTCTTTTTAAGGAATCATTTTCCAGGACATTTCCAGGACATTCCCAGGAGCTTTTTCCGGAAATTCATGACAGGATCTGGTCATACAGTCATACACTTTAGTCGCAGGCTTAACGCCATTTTAATTTCTCTTTGATTATGCAGGGACTTAGTGTCACCGATATGCTAAATTACATAAAGCAACACCAATTAATGCACTGATGTATAATGGAGTTGTTTGACCTCTTTTTGTTACACACTGTTTTAAACTGCAAAACTCTTTTAAAGAAATAAATGCCTCTTGGATTGTGGAAAACTATCCAAACACTGACATATACTGAGCAATTCCATAATGTTCAGTATAGAGCTGTTGATCACACCATCAAATAGGCTACCATAGTGACCTAATTTCAGTAAAAGTTACTTGCATATTACATATTATGTCATTGTTTGTATCAAATAAATTTATGTACAATGTTTGTATTAAACAAAACTGCATAAAGCCAATTTATTGCCTATATCATGTGTATGATGCCTATAACACTAATATATGCAAAAATTGGCACGCGACAAAACAAAGTCAGAGTTAACTTTCAACTGGTAGCTTTACTGGGAATACAGCAGCTGTAGAATTTGCATAAGTCAACGACAAAGATTATAATAAAGAACTTATCTTTGTGGGAAAAGAAGCAAAATACATCCATTTTAAATCATGATAGCCTTGCCATCAATTCCTGAGTTGAAAACTTGGTTAAACTAGAAAGAATACTAGGAACAAAGGATAAGAGCCTGAACTCCAGTATATTGGAAAAAAAAACAATCTATAAGTCACTGTAGTGTAACCTATGAAAAAGGCATCTGGTGTAGACCTAGGTTTAGAAACAATGCTGGTGTTGCTCCTTGAGGTCTGATAAAACTGCATCCAGACCAATGACCTCTTTCTTTTTTTCAGCAACACTTTTACGATAGGCATTAGATTTTGTGAGCAGTGTAAAGTCCTGTTTTCTCTCAGCCTTCTCTGCCATTGCATCTGCTTCTTCTTGCATTGCCTCAATGCTAGTGATTATTTTCTGTCTCTTTGCTGCCACTTTTGTGATTTCAGAGCGGAGCTCTTCTCTTTGCTTGTCATTTTCAGTTTCCTTTTTCTTCTTTTTTTCATCATCAAGGTATTGGACATATCGCATCCTAGCATTTCTGCAATGCTGCAAGAGGGGCTTTGGCAATACTCCATCAAATGAGCCACCAGTCAAAGAATCATTTATAAATATAATTGCCTATACATGTCTCAGTAGGTGGAGACATTGCGCAGCAGAGGCCACGACCTAGCTCAGCTGTCATCATATCTAGACTTACGAACAGCAAGCTGTTTCAAACAGAAAAATTAAAAAGCGAAAACAGAAATAAAATTCCAGGACAAGAAAGATTATTTCCAGGACATTTGGCCATTTCGATCAGTTTCCAGGTCATTTCAATGACTGGAAAATAACCCTCAAAATTTTCAGGTTTTCCAGGACCCGTGGGAACCCTGTACACTTTAGCCCTCCCCACTACACTCTACTGGAATTAGCATTTTTAAAAAATAAATAAATGAATTATGTAATGTTGCTGTCTTATACAAAAATATTCAAGCTTAAAAAATAAAAAGGTTCCTTTTGTTCTAAGGAGTAAGCATCTTCAAAGTGTTTCATATATTTCTTATAAGAATAAATATTACTTTTTTACATATTTTTCAGGATGTAAATGTAACATTATCCTTATTAGGGATTAGTATTATACCACCATTTATATTTTTGAAACATACTACTCTGAATACTTAATAAGACATCCAGGTTGATAGTGATAACAGAATGTCACCGGGTTCATCAAAAATATCCTCAATATTTGGTCAGTGACAAGTTAAGGACTTAAAAGTCATAAAGTAATGACCCACTGTTTAAAGACTCACATTGCACCTAAATGTCAAAGAAACTCAAAAGATGTGCACTCTTTCAATGGAATGTGTCTTGCAACAGCAAAATTAAATCAATGCTTGCTGCTTCAACACTTTTTGGTAGCTTTGCAAGCAAAATCCTTAACTTGAACAAACAATGATAAGGACATAACAAACTATTTTATAAAACATTTAAAAAGTATCAATACTTATCAATGTTTCTTTTTTATCTTTTATTGAATTTATTAAAAGCATGTAACATTCCATACAATCAAGTCAAACTTAACAAAACTAAATTCAGTTTAACCCCCAACCATGAGAAGGACAAGAAGGCCAACAGCCAGAGTAAAACGTTTGAGAGTAGTAATGAGAGAAAGGAGTCTTTCTCCCCAATATAAATGCTTATTTGAAAATGTTATTGATTAGATCCTGCCAGGTTTTAAAAATGGTTTGAACAGACCCTCTAAGTGATAATTAGATTTTTTCCAATTTCAAATAGTATACAACATCAGTTACCCACTGACTTAAAAGAGGTGGGTTAGGATTCTTCCATTTGAGCTAGATAAGTCTACATGCTAGTAGTGATGTGAAGGCAATTACAGTTTGCTTGTCCTTCTCCACTTTAAGCCCATCTGGGAGTACACCAAACACACATATAAATGGATTATTAGTGATTATGACACCAAGCCTATCTGATAGGCATTTACAATTTTTTCTCTAGAATGATGTCAATTTGGTACTTGCCCAAAAAACATGTTGCCTAGTGAAGCTGGAGCTCGACTGCAATGTTCACAGGTTGGATCTTGCCCTGGAAACATTTTGGACAGTTTTAAATGAGACAGATGTGCTTGATAAAAAATTAATTCTTTTCACATATGAAGCTAGAGTGAATTCTGTGCATGGCTGCCTTCCACTCCATTTCTGAAATGTTGAGTAAGAGATCCTTTTCCCACTGTACTTTGGGATCTTTAAAAAGAAGGGACTTTAAAATGGTTTTATATATTATAGAAATGCTTTCTGAGTCTTGACAATTGATCAATATCTCTACTAGAATTGAAATAAGTGGGAGGTGAGGAAAACTGGGCACATTTCATTTAACAAAGTTTCTAATTTGGAGATAGTGAAAAAATTGTGTTGATGGGAATCTACATTTGGAGTGTACCTGTTCATAAGATGCAAAAACATTGTTTATATACAAATCTCTAAATGATTTAATCCCATCCATTTTCCAAACATTATCATGTAGAAGTGCCACAGATAAAATATTCTCTAACTTGACGGATTGAGAAACTGTTCCCTTCAGTAATATCACAAGACCAAACCAGATTTATTAAAGGTAGACATTTGGCTTCCAATCTTTGACGCCTATTTAATGTAATATATTCAACAATAAAGTCTAACACTCCAGAGTTCTTATTATCTTTGGATGCAGAAAAAGCATTTGATATGATTGAATGGGATTGCCTATTCCCCACTTTGCATAAATCTGAGTTTGGCCTGAACATATGTTGCAAGGATCAAACTACTGTATACCAGTACAGAAGCTTCTGTTTGTATTAACATTATTTCAGACTACTTCAACCTAGAACGCAATTCTAGAACTGCTATTTGCAATCGCCATTGAGCCATCGGCTGTTCACTTTTGAAATGCATCAAAAATAACTGGGATTTTCAGAGAAGAACTTGAACAGAAAATATTACTATATGCAGATGATATGGTACTGTATATATCAGACCCACAAAATTCTGTGCCTGCAGCCCTAACTGTACTAGAAAATTTTCAAAAGATATGGACTCAAAATTAATTTGAAAAAAAGTGTGCTTTTTTCAGATAATTCTCTAGCAAACAATATTAGATTGGACACCTACCCATTTATAATTGCAGATCAGTTTAAATATGTAGGGGTAAACATCACAACTAAATATAAAGCTCTTTATCAACAAAATTTTGCTGTTTGCATGTTCAAAATTAAACAAGATGTGCATAGGTGGTCTATCCTCCATCTTACTTTAACAGGGAGAATTAACATTGTCAAGATGAATATCCTCCCTAAGCTTCTGTTTCTATTTCAAAACATCCCCACATACATTTACACATATTTTTTTAAGAAATTGGATTCAATCATAACTTCTTTTATTTGGAATTCGAAATATCCACACATCCAAAGGGCGACCATACAATGACCTAAATCAGAATGTGGCACAGCTCTACCTAATTTTCAGTTTTATTATTCGGCAGCAAACATAAAAGATATAAATACCTGGACACTGACACAAATACTGTAGATGAACACACACTAGCTTGGTCCGCAATAGAAATGAAACCTTGCAGTACTTTATATTCCTTGCTTTCTACACCAGTAAATACAAGATATCGTCAATATGCTAACAACCCAATTGTTCTTCATTCACTCAGAATATGGAACCAATGCAGGAAACACATTTTTCTAATATTAACATTTTTAGGAGTTTCTGATTAACTCATGTGCAGTTTTACAGTGTTATCAACATTACAAAAAAGGATCATTGCTTAAGGCTGTAACCACCAATGTGTCCCCTTTTCAACAAATCCTCTTCTCATTTTTTCTTTAATATATGAATGCAAAACAGAACCTCTTAATACCCAACCATACCCGCCCCTGCCAAACAAACTCTGCAAGAAACACTGAAATGCAAAGACAAATTTACCTTTCCTGATTGTAAAGCCATTTATTGACTGAATTACTCCATATGGATTGCATGCCACCTCTTTAAAATATGCATTCTGCTCTAAGAAGCCATGTTGACCCAACTCTAGATTATAGAAAAAAATATATCCTCCAAGAACTTAATGACAGAGGTAAACAAAATACAAATGATAGTGAAATAATTGCAAGCAACTACTTTCAGTCCACCAAGTGACTAAGAAAAGACGGGAACTACAGTTATATTATTACTGCTTTTGATTCTTGGAAAAGAGAAGTTCCAGCTCAATTCAGAGGCTCACAATAAATACTTTCTTTTACTTGTCGGAATGGAAATTGCAGGCCACTGCTAGGTTGGCACAGAAATTTCAGGCAACTAGGAGGAAGATACCTTTTAAGGATCCAAGAGGGAGCATAATACAGTATAAGAAACAGTTAAAAGCAATACAAGTACCTGAGCAAGTAATATAGGTGTACCACCATTAAGCAGCCAAATGTCTCTGTATTATACGAGGGGGGACCCAAAAATAACCGGAACTTTGTTGTTGTTAGGTTATTTATTTATTTCCGGTAGGTTATTTATTTATTTCCAGTTATTTTTGGGTCCCCCCTCGTATAAAAAAAATCTTGGGACGAGACGAGACCTGTTCAGAGAGACGAGACGTGATTTTCTCAGAAAGACACTTTTATGTCCCACGAGACAAGACAAAATGATAGTAAAGATTGCATTAGCGCAAACAAACGGAAATTATTACTCTGTGAAATAATGGAACAGCAAAAACAGACTGAATATATTGTTCGGATTGAAACTAAGTCGGAGACTTGTAGATCGTCAAGGCCCCCTAGTATATTTAAAGAAAAACTCCACTCTAAAATAATATTTTTTATATATTACTTACCCTAAATATCCTGTAGTGACCACCGAGAAAATGTGTTATGTAATGTTTTCATGCGGAAAAGTTTCTGATAGAAAAGAAGACTATGGTGACCATTGCTGAACAACAGCAAACAATAAAAAAACACCCATGAAAAAAATCTTACATTACTGTACTCCTGTCACATAATCCACATGTACTCCTGTCACATAATCCACATGTAACATCTTCCAGTCATATGCTCACAATGTCCCAAACATATGTATTTTTATAAAATATTGTTAAAAAAAAATCACTTCCAGAAAACGCTCTCATGACTTACGGCCTGCCCAAGCATTTGAACTGAAGATCCAATTCAAGCTGGATAGAATATTACTTTAAAGTGAGAGCTTCAGAAATTATTATTCCAGGAGCAGAGAGATAAGAAAATGGAAATGAAGGGTCTTTGATTAAGTGGCTGGTTGCCAATCTGATATGTTCAGGCAAGGGGATGTGTGCACAATGTCGAGGTCCCTGAAAAAACTTAAAAAGGACTGCTACCCAGGAGCAGAGGCTCAGATCTACGGGAATATCTGAGGCTAGTAGAGGGAAGCAAAGGAGAATTTCTCCATGGAGCACTAAAGGGTGTTCCTGCAGCTGCAAGTGATTAAAGGATTTTACTTAGATGTAAAGCTAATGAAACACTGAAAGGTAGCTCCTATTTCCCAGGTAACACACTTCTCATGATGTGTGCTTTTAACCTCTCCCTACTTTCTAAGATAATAAAATCTGAAATGAACTTTTTTTATAAACAGCTTGCTTTTGAAATGTACAGAGTTTCTTTATTTACTCATTTAAGGCATACTATGCACACCTCTTTATTAGATATACTAGGATGTGATATTGCATTATGTATATGTAGATATTAATTATATGCTAACAAATTCGGTCGGAAATACTTAAGACTCTTCCCATTAGTAAACTTTCTCAAATAAACTTTTTCACAATTTTCAGGGAGTTCCATGACTTGAAATAACAAAACACTAGTAACAAATTACTAACAGAAGAAATAATACATGCAACTAAAATAATACATCTGAACCACAACCCGCAAAACACATAACCATAGTAAAAGTAAATAAAAATATCATGTAAAGTGATACATAAATCTTTATTTATAAAGACTAGGGGGCTTCACCCCCTGCTCGCTTCGCTCGCCAACCCCCGTGTTTGGTTTTCCAGATACAAAATTTTAAGATTTTTTTTTCTTTGAATTGTTGCTATTTCATTAGTTTCACTTTTATTTCAGAACTTCTGTAAAAACAATATTTGTAATCTTGCGTGTCCCAATATGCTGAATCTTTTTAATGAGGTCAGGACAGGTTTCTCTGTTTGGATTTTCAGCACAGACAAAACGATCTATATCATCAGCAGTTAATCATTTTTTTTACAAAGTAAAAAAGTAAGTAGAGTTCTGCATTGGACTCCTGTCTGTAAAGTTGTGCTATTTTCTTCTAACAGTTCCAAAGGTACATGGGGTTACCAAGATGATACCCCAGCTTTTGTCTAGGTTTTTGTACAAGGGCTAGACAGAACATTTTTGACTCCTGGGGTAAATGTAGCTTTTTAAATAAGCAGACAGAAAAATATATATACACTAACAAAGTAACCAATAAATGCATGTGCGGTAAACTCCGTTTTTGAAATTCTCAAGATTCTTTATTTGTCACATGCATAGTTATACAGGACAACACGCAGTGAAATGCATCCTGATCTGCTTATCAAAAACTGTGCAAAGTTAGAAGAATATCAGTTAAATTAACAAAAAGTCATAGATTGAAAGATAACAGTATAGTAGAACGTAATAAATAAGTAAAATTATGTGAATAAAGTAGAATTAAGTGTTAAGGTGCAATAGTGTAGTAATTATTGTGCAAAACCAAAGTTAGACTGGTGCATAGTTAAATGAGGCAGTTTGTTTGCTCTACTGTGATCTTTGCATTCTTTTTTTATATTTTCTAATTTTCCTACTTTCATATCCTTTAACTTTCTCCACATGTGTATAGCGCCGTTTTTTTTTTTGTTTATTTTTGAGCCTTTCTAATTTCACTGGTTTCATAGTCTCTAACCTGCTCTGCATGTGTTTAGCATCAACGTTTGTAAACATCTTTATGAAGTTCTAGTTTGTCATTTTACTCATTGTCTTTTAATTCTGAGCCATACAGTACAATAAATAGAACAGAATAAATCCTCAATATAATATAAAAATAAAAATTCTAGAAGTACGGAGTAGAATTTCACATTAGATGATATCACATAATATGATTTGGATTTGTTTTAAGTCCTGGAGACCTCATTCATCAAGCTGCCATTCAACATCTGAACATCTGCCATTCAACATCTGAAATAGCGCTAATCCGATGAAAGAACCCCTCATCCCCACGTCCCCATTCATCAGGGATGACGTTACCTTAGGCAGGCAATCTACAATTTAAAGAGATTGTTATTTTCTTGTGAATTGTTACATATGCATTATTTTCACTTTTACTTTAAAAACTTTTGTAAAAACAATACTTGTTTCTTTATTTCCTGCCCCACGCGAGGTTCCATCTCTTTCTTCCCAGACGTATAATACTGCTCGTGTTGTGAAGGGTGTTGCGGCTGAACGTACGCTAAGGATATGCCTTTGGATCATTTGCTGTCTTTTTGCTGCTTGCTAGCTGCCTCTTCTGCCTGTTGCATGTTGTTGTTTTAAGAGCTCCGAGCACATGATGCTTGCCTGCCAAAAGCAATCCAACAACTGCTAGCTTAGAGGTCTGTTGACTTGTTATAAATGATGGCTCACTGCCTGGTCTCACGTGACTTTGTAAAAGCAATACCTGTCTTTTATTTCTGGCCCCGGGCATGTTTGAATTCTTTCTTGCAGGATGCATAACGCTGCTCACGTTCATTTGGGGTAGCTGCCGCCGCGCAACCCTTCGATCTTTTTAAAGCCTGTACAGCCGCTGTCCTTTTTGCTACGGCCCTGGGACAATCTCTTGGCACCAAGTCTCATGTTTATGGTCCCCGCGAGACGCACTGTGGCAAGTCTCCTTGGTTTCGCGGGTCTTTTAAATGTCTTTCGAGATTATCATGTATCGTAGCCTTGCATTTGCTTTCCATTCCAGGATTTCCTTTTATATATAGAGAGATATAATCCATTGAACCTTCAATATGACTTTTCAGTTTGATTGTCAAATGAGTTGCTAAATATCCATTGCCTATATACTATAACATTTAATAAGACACTGAAAACAAAAGCAAAGATGGTACACCTTAACATTGTTTTTTTTAAAACTTCCGAAAAGAACATTTAAACACATTTAAAGAATATTCAGCTCTTGAATAAATAAGCATAATAAAATTAGAAAAGGACAATACCTTGAAGGGAGGTGTGCATCTCCTTCTATGAACAGATGTAAAAACTAGCTAAAAAATTGCAGGCAATAATCTCATGATAATACCAGCAGTTGCAAAAGCTTTTTGAATGTTTCAAGAATTTTATTTAACTACTGTATAAACTAGTATAACTCTTTTAATGCATACTTTACTTTTAACGAAAAATTGGGGCAGCTGTGTATTGCTAAATACACTCAACGCCTCATTAACTTTGAAGCTTAGGGAAATGAAAATCTTAAATAGCCAACACAATGAATCTATTGCAGATTTTCAAAACTGTCAAAAGATATTGACAAAACTGATCTTGCAAAGTTTTTCAGTCTAAATGTATCTTTATGATATGAATGATCTCCTCTTGTCTGTGTTAAGTAAATAAAACAGCACATTTTAATGACTCATTGCGTCATGTTTGACACTATGAATTCCAGCTAAAATTATATAGTTAATTTAAGACATGTTTGAGTTATAATACTAAATACAAATTAAGAAAGCATTAATAGGTTTATACTGTCATTATTGTCACTTATAAACATTACATAGAAATTCTTCTATTCCATCTTCTTACTTGCATGTGCTAATCAACATGCAACATGTTACCACTCTCTGGCACCACAGTTAATGAATATACTGTAAATATTTCATATCAAAACTTCTGTCTTACCTTAAACAGAAATCCCTTAGCCCCCCCCCCCCCCCCCACCCAAAACCACACACATACCTCAAGGGGAATTTGTGTCTTTCTTACGGGAAAAATCACAGAACACATCTGTGATAACATTGCAGCAATAAATCAAAAGAAAAACATAGTAATGCATTCTATTTCTGAAGTCTTAATTTCCCCTTGAGGACAAATAAAAAATTCAAATTGTATTTATCGTTCCAAATGCATGTAACATACAACAAAAATTTGTCCTACAGTAAGATACACACAAAGAGGTTACCTTGGCTGCCAAGACTTATTTGAAAAGACATACGTTTTGTTAGTAAATATGTGCTGTAGCCTTGTTAAGAATAAACTGATCATAAGGATCAGTTCTAAGTAAAAGTTTTAAGTACTCAGAACAAGCAACAACTTGTGGCAGAAAAACATCAATAGAGAATTATGGCATTTCACACCACAGAGCAATAACAGTTTTCAAAGTATCAGTGAAGTTAAAAAAATTAATGTTAACTTTCTAAGATTTTTACGGTAAGGAAGAAAGATGTTTTGAAATGAGGTCTTTTTTTAAGGTAAAGTAGACAAAAGTGTAAAGCAAATTGCCCTGGGCTTGATCTACTTTTAAAAACAGTTCAGTTTCTTTCTTTATAAGCTTTTTAGAGTCTTCTCACCCTTTCGTAAAAGTATACCGCATTTAATACATAAAGGGGCTCTCTAACTTGGTATTTTACACCAAGTCCAGGGTTCAAGACCATGTACTACCTATGTATACTGTGCACATTTCCCAAATACATATGTTAAGTTCTTCTTAATTGGCCCAGTGTTCTTATGTACATGAGCATGTCCTACAGGACTTACATCCTGTCCTGAGTTGGTTCCTGCTTTGCATGTAATGCTAATGGGATATGCCCTGGTGTGATGCTCATCAAAATGAATGGATTCACACATAATGTGTCCATATATGCTACAATATTTCAAAGTCCTTATATGGGTAGATGGACTTACACTACTGTTCATCACTATACATATATACACACACACACAATTTACTATAACATGTTTTGATCTATAGACATATACAACCTTTATATTACTTTATATTACTTTACATAATGATATACACATATTTTGTTGTTGTATATTAGATAGATCTTCCAAACCCGCTTATCCATACCATGGTTGCAAGGAAGCTGGAGCCTATTCCAGAAAGCATCGAGAGCAAAGCAGGAACAATCCCTTGTCAGATAAACTCCCATGTACACACACACTCAACGGGGGGCGATCTTTCATTCGCAAAAAAAAAAAATTAAAAAAAAAAAGCTTCGATTGCTAGAGTGAAAATCGGGGGACACTGGGAGACATCTGGTCAAGAATATTTTTCTAATCAAAAATGACTTTCCACTTAACTGCGGAACGAGTAAAAACATAATGGTAATTCAGCGTGTACTCTATTAGTGGGTTATACGTATTTCATGTCAATCTCTGAAATCGCATGGCCTATATGAAGATTAACTGTAGATGCAACATCTGGTGCCTTAAATGTTCGCGCATTATGTTAACAGCAGTAATATGTCATTGACAGCGCTTTTTCATGGGGTTCGCCGTTTGAAAGATGTGGCAGTCTTTTCGATTGTATCCTAAAAGGTACTGAAGACCAGTTTCGCTTCTTTGCAAAGCTTAAAGGCTTAAACTGCGACTTTCCCACCCACGGCATCCTTCACTCTACGTACTCACCTCGTTCACAAGACCCTGCCATTCGCTCTCGCTTCGTTTGCACGGATTCATTGCTTTTTGTTCTTTGTTGATTATAATTAATGTCCAGATACAGTATTCTGATATGTCTGTGTACATACAATTGCATATGTTCCTGTAAAACGTAAAGTCTCCGAACCAGGTGGGTCGCGTTGGTGTTTGCCAGCTGGTCATTCGCCACAGCCAGAACTCCTCCTCCTCCCGGAGCCGGCGACCTCACTCAACGCGTATTGTTTAGATGACGTCAGAGCAGCGCGCTCTAGCCAACGACAGAAGGTGAGCGTGCGCGAGGCTGGATGAGAAGCGTACTCTTTACACAGATCTTCCAGGTTTTCGAGTCAAAGAAAGAAGGTGAACGTGCGACATTTGTGTAGAAGTACATGCATTACAAAATACATGTCAGATAAGTGACCTTCAGTAAAAGTATATCCTAGGCGCAGTGTTAGCTGCATTTGTTGTGTTGACAGATTTGGAGGTGGAGGCTTTCTCTAAAGTCAACAACAGTGAATTCGCTTGGCTGCCAAGAAAGCGACACGTCACCTTTAGCGGCAGTGTTTCCAAAGAGTTGTTTGTCAAGATTTAGGTTTGGACGAGTTCGCCCGGTCCTACCGGAAAACGGCAAACGAGTGTAGACTCTGGTCTTCCAGCTTAGTTGTTTAAACGATTCATTTGTAACAGAATGATTCACAGTGCAAACAGAACATTTTATTTATATGATACACAGCGAGCGGCAGTGGACGAAGTTGGTAAACGATAGACCTCAGTACCTCCCAGCAATGTATTGCCATATATTACATGAAAATTACTGCAGATACAGAAAATAAAGAAGGAATAGTTTTGAAAATGGCACAGGAGGAGTTTGAATAAATATTGTGAGTGTTGCTGCATTTTCAGGGCCTTTCAGCGAAAACTTTTTTTTTTTTTTTAACCAAAAATGCTTCGAGTTGAAAAGCTGAGCGTTTCATTACGTATAGTACATTGAAAAATGTAAATAGTATAATTCAAATATACTATATACTGGTATATAGCAATATCTTATTCAAGTCACATCTGATATAGAATGCCTTACTACATTTGAGATATTATTTGTTGCAGGTAGGTTACTACAAATTTGTTCTGAGATTTTCCAGATAAAGAAGACAGACGTTTAGAGATAAGGTAGTTATACAGTATATGGTAAAGATGACAGATTTTTTTGAGGTAAGGTTGTTGTACCTATTAATTTTGGTGCAGGAGAGTGGCTATATGTTTCATGTTGACTAGCACAAGCAAGTAAGAGTTTCATTGTACTCTGTACACATGACAATGGCCCTATAAACCATCCATTATCTAACCTGCTGAATCCGAACACAGGGTCACGGGGGTCTGCTGGAGCCAATCCCAGCCAACACAGGGCACAAGGCAGGAACCAATCCCGGGCAGGGTGCGAACCCACCGCAGGACAAACACACACCAAGCACACACTAGGGCCAATTTAGAATCGTCAATCCACCTAATCTGCATGTCTTTGGACTGTGGGAGGAAACCGGAGTGCCCGGAGGAAACCCACGCAGACACGGGGAGAACATGCAAACTCCACGCTGGGAGGACCCGGGAGGCGAACCCAGGTCCCCAGGTCTCCCAACTGCGAGGCAGCAGCGCTACCCACTCTGCCACCGTGCCACCCCCTATAAACCATATTTTTCAAGAATGTAAGGCTCCATAAGATTAGTTCACTATGAATTATCCAAATTTCATACATTCACAATCTTGATTAATCAAATTCATGGTTATAGGGGTCTGAAGTCTTGCCCAACAGCATCTGGGACACTGCCAGTATGACAGGGTGCCAGTCTATCATAGGACACACTCGTATGCCAACACTTCTTCACTCAGATACTGAGATAGAGTCAACATTTAACCTAACTTTCATTTATTTGAGGTTGGGCAAAATACTGGAGTACCCAGAGGAAAACCTTTGACGATATGGACAGAATATGCTGTATAAACTGGATTGTGAGGCAGCAGTGCTAGCCACTGTACCAGCATGCCACTTTTAGATCTAAAATAGGGCAGTGTGGTAGTGCAATGGCTAATGCTTCTGCTTCACAGATACAGCAGTGCCAGTTTTAGTCCTTACAAAGTTTTCATGTAACAGCTATGTCCCTGTGGATTTTCTTCTAGGTACTCCATTTTTCTTCCAACATCCCAATAGATATTCAAGATAGGTTAATGCATGACTACATTGGTAGTGTGAGCATTGGTGTGGGTGTGTAGGTATGTGTGTGTGTGTGTGTGTGTGTGTGTAAGTATGGCCCTGTGATGGACTGGAAGTCTGCCCAATGTTGTTTCATGTCCTGTTTCCATTGCAGCTGGGATAGGCTCCAGCCTTCATGGCCATGAATTGGGTAAAGCAGGATGAGAATGAAATGCAATTTTATGTGTTATACTGCGAATAAATACATGTATCATGCAACTGGATGGATTTTCTTCCCAAATCCTGAACATGTACAAAGTAAGTTAATTAGTGACTGTAAAGTGTGTCCAGTATGAATGAATGTGAATGTTACTCTGTGATGGGTGAGAGCTCTTTCCAGATCTGCCTACTTCCTTAGGCTCAATTTTGTCAGGTAAGGTCTCCAGAAAATGGATGGATAGTTTTGCCAAATTAACGTTTGATTGCAGGGTATCTGATGTTACTTTTAATACCTCATGGATTTAGCATCCAGTGTGCGGATCTCGTATCTGTATGTGTTCTGTGGGGAGTTTGCTTTGTGGCTTCTCATGACCCTGTAATGGAGTATGTATGTTAAGAAAATTATGTTATTATTTCATTATATTCAACCATTGCAAGAGTAATTTCTCAAACAGGTGTTTTATAATAAATAATTCTTATTTGGGTCCTTTTAAACATAATTTTTTGTTAACAGTTGGCTTAAACCAGAGCTTTCTAAATTTGTATAGAAGTTCTCCAACCACTATGGGTTTTTGAGTTATTGTTTTATTCATATTCAACGTTAATAGCAACTTCAATGTACATCTTTAATTAGTTTCCTAATTACTGCTCCCACTCAAAAACACACCAAACACTGCACATAATATGTAGAATGATGTTGCCCTTCCACCCCAATTACAACTTGCTCCATATAAAATTGATTTCTGTATTATCTTCATAGCCTTCAGTTACAGGGACACTTTATATACTTTTGTTCCATTGTAATTGTAGTAATAACATTTCCTCTTAACAACTGTGCTCCTTTAATTAGATGGTTAAATAATTTCCTTTAATAAAGTACAGTTATATTACAGTATAGAATAATCTGGAGAAGTCCTGTGTGCTATTCATCAAGCAGCCACTTCAATAACAGGTATCTTGAAAGTCTGTGGCAAGTGCATGTACATTACTATAATGCATACTATAATTTGTTTTAAGTGTAAATATATTCATTGTTTTGTTGTATTTTGGGAAATGATAAAAGAAACATCTCTATCTCACTCTCTCTTTTGCTCATCATACATCCTCAACTACCCAATCTATTTCTGTTACTTACATGTACTCTCTTGATACAACATTCCACACAGCTTGTACATGCTTTACATATGCAATACACTAAAAACAGCAAAACAGTTACCAGTTTATCAGCCAGAGGTGCATTAACTATTTGCAAGTACCTATAGCACGATGGCTATAGCAAAAAATCAAAGGGCATTAGAAATAAAATAATAGCAAGCATCCATAAACTATATAATCACAGGATAAATTCTACATTATCTTAGACATCAAGGCCAATTCAAACATTTTTCTCATACCTTTGTATCATTTCCTTCATTTGCAGTTTAGTTGCTTTTTATTTGCATTAGCTACAGTATAAATTGTGATATTCATAATGGGTTGCTTTAACATTCACGTCCATGAGGAGTTTAACATGGAACATTCATTCTGCTCAGAATTTTCCAATTATGAAATGTATTTAACAATTCATAATTATTTGTTATATCTTAAGTGTTGCTCTTGGTCTTATTATGCAAAATGTATTTAATTTTCCCAGCAATAAGGCAACCCCATCATGCACGAGTGTTCTCCACCAATCAGTGCAATGAGTACTTATGTTAACAGAAGGTCCACCCTCCATATTGCAACTAATGCTTAACTCTGAGAGGCAGTAGCAGTCTTGGATGTAGGCCACAGAGCAACTGTTAGATGGCTCTTTTGGAGGTGGGCCATGGCATTGCCACCTTGGGATCATCTGGGATACTAGATCTGGGTGGATGGTAGCCTTGTTGTTGATTAGCCACACCAGAACAGTGATAGTCATCTATGAACAGAGCACTAAAGTGTAGGTAGGACTGTCATCACAGTCAAAGCAATCCATTTTATTTATATCAGGACAGTGCCAATAATTTTCATAATCATTGGCAGCCACAGCACAAGCCTAGATAGAGCTTGACTCAGAGTTCATACTTGAAAGCATAAGAAATTACAGGCTTGTACACTGTGTGTACAGATGTAGAGTCAACATTGTTTAATATGAAACATCTTAAAATATTTGGATGTTGCTATCAGTAAGTGTGGAAGGAGCAGTACCCATAAAGACATTCATAGCGATAAGCTCACATATCAAGATATATTTTTGTTGCCTGCCTGCTGTCTTCCAAAGGAAGAAGGCAGGTTTGCAGAATTTATATACAGATATGTAAAGCATTTAGTATCATAAACACATTTGGATTATTACAAATTCACTTCTCTGCCCGGGTCTAGTTTGCATTTTATTTTGTGTTTCTAACCATGACTGTTAGTTAATTTTTGCTTTCAGACAGCATGTATCAGCCTGTAGACACCTAAGTACCCTCATGTGTATATGTACATGCAAACTGCTGCAGTTTTGTTTCTCCTGCTTATTCATGCTTGAATGAACGTTTAAATTGAGCAGTAACATTTGTTCAATGCTCATGAAAAAGACTGAAGTGAAAAACATGACATTAAATGCTATGTATGCCTAAGGTAGTTTCAATAAAATTGTTTTTCAAAGTACTCTGGTATATTTTTCTTTATCTATCAATAACAATAAATGCAGGAAGTGATTATCTTTGAGTGGGTGTAAGTGGACTTGCGTGTGTGCATATATGTTGGATAAGGCATACAGGTGAGTATATATGTATGTTTGTGCGCAACATACCATCAAAAATGGAAGGTTACTTGGTACTTGGGTGTATGCCTTCTGTGACATCTCTATGAATCTGCTCAATCACATTGTTTTCATACACTTTCATTTTTAACTTAATACCTGTGATTTTGCTGTGTGCCTGCCATAGATCAAATTCCTGCATTCTCTGTGTTTGCACTGTAGCCACCTATGACTATGACATCTGCTTCGTCTCTGCCTAGAGGAGGATATGTTCTCCTTTTTTGTGGCCTAATGTCAAAAATGTCATCCTATGACCTACCACAAAGATTGTTGTCACACAGGCTACTGTATAACCAAGATGGCTGCTGCCTCTCAAACCCAAATATTATATACATAACATAATATGCATAATTATTCTGTGAACAAAGGTACATCATTGGCAAATGGGTGATGTTCAGAGGAGTGGGACTTATGTTCGATATGTTGCACTGACTACATGAGAACACCAGGCAAGGCTGGTTCATGTATGGACTTGTTACTTTCACCTGCTAATTCAAATGCTTTTCATTTTTTTTCATGTTCTTGTCAATAGATTCACAGTTATGAAGTAGAACTACATTATGAGGCATCTAAATAATAATATTTATTGATATTCTGTGAGCCTCAGACAAGGGTTTTGAGACAAACCTAGATGATCAGTGATACAAGATTCAAATTCACCTGTGCTTCTCAGTACATACAATATTAAAGAAAAATAGAGTAACCATGTTGTAATGATACAATCCAATCTCTTAAAATGCAACACTTGAAGTTAATTAGATTAGATTGGATAGATACATTTTATTAATCCCATGGGGAAATTCAGATGCATATAGTAGCAGAAACATAAAAAACAAGGATACATACTCATTGGACAAATAATATAGCTAATCAATCGATAAATAAATAAAAATGAATGAATATTGTGCAGATATTTCAAAATTAACTTAATGAGTACATTGGGAGGGAAGCACTGAATGTGCTTCTTAGCACACTGTGGTGGAATGAGCATGTGGCTAAAAGTGCTCCAAGAAAGTGCCTCCTGGAGGGGATTTTTCCTGATGGCATCCAATTTTGCCACCATCCTCCTTTTCCATAACAGCTTCAAATGTGTCCAAGATTTGCCCTGTGATGGAGCAGGCTTTCCTGATAAGTTTGATCAGGCATTGGGCTTCTTTTGAGCTAAAGTTGCTTCCCCAGGAGATTGAACACAACACTGGGTACTATGAGCTGATAGAAGATTTCCAGCAGCTTGCTGCATACATGAAAAGACCCGAGTCTCCTTAGCAACTACAGTCTGCTCTGGCTGTTCTTATACAGCACCACTCTGTTGTCAGACCAGACCAGTCCAGTTTGTTGTTTGTCTTAACCAGTCTCAGCAGGGATGCCAGAAGGGGACATAGTCAAGAGAGTTCCTTGAATTATTTTTCCAGGGATGAGAATGTACTAGAGGGACAACAGTGAATGCATAATGAAAGATTTTATTTCCCACCTGTGTAATTGGTAGCAGAAAGAGGCGGCTATTGAGACCATTGCAGGGTTGTCTTGCCCCTTTGGTAAAAGTATGCTTGTATTCAGGCAATGATAGCTGGGTCTGCAACAGAGAGCTTGGAGCAGATGATCTTATGGCTTTTTTAATGCTACATCTGAACTGTACATATTTTAGAGGAGACTGGAAGTCAACTGAGAAATACATCTAGGATCAGACTTAAAAGAGTTCATTGGCCAAACCAGTGTGGAAAAAGGATAGTGGCAATGGACAAGGGTTTGCCTGGAAGTATAAAGAAGGGCCAGAGATGCTGCACGGGAAAACGTGATGGAGGTAACCAGGAAATGTGTGCGTGTTCATGGTGGATGTTGATCAGCTGCCAGCTTTTGCATTAGATAGGCCTGGAGAGGCCCTGGTCTTTTGTTTTTTCTTTTTCCATTTTTTGTCGTTCTCTTTATTATATTAACCATTGTGTGTCTTAGCTAAGTTCTGTAGATAGTAAAACCACTCTTTGTTTACCTGAGTCTTCCTGGTTGTTTTCTGGGTTCAGAGTGTGCTGTATTGCATCTTCCAGCTGACAGTACCAATAGTAGAGTGTAAATGAAGAATAAAATGCTAATTTACTGATCTGCAGAATTTGAAAATATTAAACTATAAAAAGTTATCTCCAAGGTTTGCTCAGTTTACTACAACAATATTGACAACCCTTAAGCTGTCAAAGCTAACTTGGCAAATAAAAAACTGAAATTATTTGACATGGTTCCACATAATATTAACAGCAATGATTTTATGGACTGCTTAAATAATAAAATAGTGTGCTGTGCAAAAGATATCAAGGTCCCTGAGAAAGGGTTCTTTGTACTTGTATCTGAAAACAAAAAACTTCTGTGGATACACTTAACCAAAGATAGAAGATCATAGTATTCAGACTTTAGAAGCTGGTTTAACTTTGCATACTCACTCAGTTTTATAAATACGATGTACGTTATCATTCCTGGTCCATAATAGTTAATGCAGGAAAAAATAATTCTTGTTCAGCATTGAATTCTTGACTCTCTCTATAAGTGACTTGAAACAAAAAAGCCCAAATAGCTGGGTAGCTGGCTAAATTGAGTATGGCCTAGGATGCCAAGGAACAGCAAACAAAAGCCCAGGTGTTGTGGCTGCTTATCATATTACAAAAAAAAAATATTACATATCTTGTCTAATTAAGGATATACTAAGACACTGTGTTTTCCTTTTTCTACATTAGGTAAAAATCTGTTTTTTTGGCCCCTTCTTCTTTCTCTAACTACAAGATAATAGTACGTTTTGGCTAAAGCAGTTATGCCAAAGTATCTTAAAACTTCACCTACAACTTTTTCTCCTAATTTTAGAGCCTGCTGTCAGTTGACAGGCACTATAGCACACCCAAGCCCAGAAAACAACTGGGGTAAACAGAGAAGGATGGCTTTAGTGACTATAAAAACATGGATGTCTTGTCCACCACTACTCTGCCGGCGCACTCCAAGCTCACTGAACATATAGTAGGTGGCATCTTTAAAGTCTAATCTGAACACTTCTGAGGTCTGACTTGACGCAGTTGCACAATTCCTACTGAACATAGTTAATACTTTAAATGTGTACTGAATGGCATTGTCCCAGATTCAGTAGTCATTCTTATACCTTTATTAAATTACATTTAAATTCAAATGTGCTTACAAAGTTACATTTTTTATAAACTTTCAATACTATAATATTGCAATTGAAGTTTTATGTTAAAAAAGGAAAATTAAGGAAGATGACAGTCTGGCTTTTGATAGGCTCACAGTGTAGAAACTAAGTTAGTTAGAGACTAGATAGATAGATAGATAGATAGATAGATAGATAGATAGATAGATAGATAGATAGATAGATAGATACTTTATTAATCCCAATAACTTATGTAACTAATATTTTAACATCTTCCAATGCAGAAAATGCTGCAATTGTCACACTTTTAGTTTATAGGTCAGCTTTTCATGCAACAACAGAATTTTACTATATAAGCCTAAGAAATTAGTTTATTCTACTTGTTTTCCTTGTTCTACTCTTTTCCTAATTGTTTTTATATGTATTACTGTATATTGTTTTCAGTACTGTATATGCAAAAGCATAACACTAGTTCTTCATTTCTAACTGCAGTTGAATATTGTGTCCTCCTGAGCCAAGTGCTCAGAACAGCTGTTTTTCTCTTTATATGTTACCATTAGGAGACATAATTTGGAAAAATACTGTTAAATTTACTTTTTATGCAAAATGGCAATTAGGTTTACTTAGAAATAACATTGAATTAATATTCTTCAAATATGTCAATAATTAACTATTTCAGAAAGATAAAACAGTGCTTGAATTAACATTTTTGTCCATAAATTCAGAAACATTCTAGTAAGCAGTTGCTAATTGTGAAAATATAAAGACAATGCTTAAAAATATTAGTTAAAACTGTCTACATTTAAGGTCTTTTATTTGACTTTAAGCTTTAGTCAAACACACTTTCAAACTAACAACTGCCCAGATTAGAAATACTACAACTGTAAAATTACATATATAAAAAAATTAAATATTTTTATACTGTACTTAGAGAAATATAATGTTGTCAGGAATGCTGCAGGCAATACCAAACTCCTGTCAACTTTGATACTAGACAAAGCACAAGAAGCATTATTACAAAGTGAGTGTCCTCTAACTAAGAGTAGACCAGAATACAGTATTACATTTCAAGAAATACCTTCAACAGGTACAATATAAAGTTTGTCACACACGTGCAACTAGGAAGGAGCTGAGTGGACCAAGTGGAGGTAATTACCCGCCGGGCCAGGGGGTGGCGGGGTGTACTAAACCTACTTCTGTTATTTCTACAGACCAAATATGGGAAAACTTGCCTGATTTAACATCACTTCCTGTCCTGGCACCCAGACTGACATCACTTCCGGTTCCGGCGCACAGACTGACGTCACTTCCGGTTCATGGCTTATAAAGCCGCAGTTTCCCAAAGACTACTCAGTTCAGCACTGGAACTCAACCTGACAACAACTTGTGTTCGTTAAACCTTTTGCAGCCAGGGACAGTATACGGGTGGCTGCCCCAAACCTTTCCAGTGTGTTGAGACTCATTCTTTCACAAGTTAAAACAGCACCTGGCTCTGTATTGAGCCACAAGCGAGACATCATTTATAACTTCAAAGTACACTGATGAATTATCATCACATTTCTGCATAAACAAAAATTTATTAGACATATGTAAACGAAAGACTTGTGTGTGTATGGAGCAGTCCGCTCTGCTCATGCTCAACCACAGCCACGGGTGTTGGTGTGAATTCTACAAACAAACTGAGCTTTGTGGTACATGCATGTTGTATGTTCACACAACAAGCTACCATACATTTGCCCGAGACAGGTCCAGTCTGTCCTCCTTAATTTGAGCCACAGCTGCACTCGGCTACACATCCATCTTGGACAAGATACAACCTGTCCCGGTCCACTAAGCCGATGCCTCTGCATATTCACTAATATAGTAAAACTGGTAGGGAGTCTTCTGGTTGTTTTTTTACCATGAAGACCACATGCAGCTAGTTTGTCATATACAGTATGTGGTAAACTACACAAGCAATTATTAGTCCAAAAAATTTTAAGTCAAGTAATTTTAGTATCTGACACCATCCATCTTTTTAACCTTCCTATCCAAGCAATCATCAGGCACAAGGCAGAAACATCACTGGGACAGGGTGCTAGCCCATCACAGGGTAAACACACACACACACTTTATCACTAGGGACAGTTTAGCAATGCCTACTTCACCTAAACCTGCCTGTCTCTTTACTGTGGGAGGAAACCTACATGGACACAGGGCGAACATGCAGTTTCCTTATTGCAAGGCGACAGCACCGTCACTGCTCCACCGTGCCACACTAACATTTGAATAAATACGGTATCATAATGTCTTTGTCATCTTGAGTTAGAAAGACTGTAGTGAAAAAGTGAAAATAAAGCTGTGGAGGTATTGTGAATTTCCCCTTGGGATTAATAAAGTATCTATCTATCTATCTATCTATCTATCTATCTATCTATCTATCTATCTATCTATCTATCTATCTATCTATCTATCTATCTATCTATCTATCTATCTATCTATTTGCAGATAATTTACAAAGCAAATGTATATTTAAAATTGATCTATAATTGTTAAGTATACTTGCATTTATATTTGTCTATCCATCAAGCTAGCCTCCCATGTATTCATCAGTTCACTTCCAAACCTTTTTGGGGGCTACAAAAATCATGTAAAGGGGTTAGTTAATGTCCAATTTCACTTTAAGTAAGCAGCAAATGTATCCTGTGTTCTGTCAGGTATTAATGCCCAGTCTAGTGTGAATTCCCACATTGCACTTTTGGTGGAGGAATATATTGGTTTCTACACTCTGCAAGAATAAGTGAATTGTAAACCAGAAGATGAATATGTGTGAAAACATATATGGGGTGAGCAAATGTAGGTTTATAATTGTTAGTAAGCGAGGCCAGCAATTTCAGCACTAAGGAGATTATGCCTAATGCACTGTGCCATTGTGAGATTTTTTAGAGTTAATAAAAGTTAATAAAGCTATCGAGTTAATAAAGCTATTGTAATTATCTATCTATCTATCTATCTATCTAATCATAACCTGCATGTCTGTTTTCCATACGAACAACTGTAAAACTTCTTTTGCCCACCCCTGTATTTTAATATGCTGTGTCAGCTGCATAGGGCCAGCTATGGTTTCAATTCACTGTATGTAGCTACATTTTTTTTACCAAAAAAGCATTTTTCCACTGTTGTGCCAAACCATATCTATAGGAAAGAGACACGGATGGTTAGGATTGGCATCACTGCTAACTTTGCTTTCTACTTCAGCTAGCAGTATTTGCAGTAGCAATGACAAAAAAGAAATCAAACTAAGCAAAGCAGCCCAAAAAGTTGGCAAATCCATGGTGAAATTACTTTTGAATAAGAAAACAACTGTTTCCTGAAATAGAGCTGTGTGTGAGAACAATTGTCAATTTAAACCAGTACAACTACGACATCCAAAGGATTCATTAGGGGGGTACAAGACTCCACTGGGATCCCCATCTACTATATAAAAGCGGTCGGGATTGTCCTTCCGTCCCGTGAGTGCAAAGCGTAGTGGTATTCCCCTTATCACAGAATTACTACTTGCGGCTTGCGGTACGAAGCGACGCGATGTGAGCAGAGTTCTGGTGCTCCCATCTTTCCCTTGCTTTTGTGCGCGATGCGCTGGAAAAATAGACAAAATTATGTCTCTGGAAATAATTAATGTTGATGGAGTACAAATGCCTCACCGCGTAGTAAATATCAGGGGAGATGGTGCTTGCTTGTTCTCATCTATAGCTTATTTAGTGCATGAAACTCCGTCTTTAGCGGTACAGATTCGGGCTGACATTATACGACTTTGGACAGGCACTCGAGGGGATAAAAAAAACTTAGGTTTTCGGGAGATGTTATGAATGGGCACTTTGATGTTCTCATTCCCTACACTTACATGCCTGATGTACACATGGAGCGCACACAAATTGAGGATACAAGTCGGTCGCCTTAAAAGGCGGGTGAGCCTAGTATTTCATATATTTTGTTCCTACCCTGAACTATATAAAGTGAATGAATGAAAATAGCAGTGAACATCAAGATAAAACAGAAAATCCTACACTCAACTTTTTCATCCTGTGCTAACCGCACTGCTTCTGTGCATTGACTGCCTACTTAGTTGCAGATTTCTGTAACAACTGACAGGTATAGAAATTATAATTAAATTAAACAAATTAAATTAAATTAAACTGAATGAATTTAAATTAGTAAAACAAAATGAGGGTTATATAATTGCAATATAATGTTCTGTTTGAATTGTTATGATAGAATGAAATTTGAATATCCTAAAACACACTGGGTAATATGTAAAGTATGTTTGCATTCATTAATAGGTTGTGATCCATTGGTTTAATAAATCATATAAATAATAGATGATTCCTGGTCCAAATTTTGGCCCAGCGTAAAAAGTAAGGCACACTTTGTATCAGACTCTCCTGTGTACTTCTCCATTTCCGTTATGCTAATTGCTTTGGGATCACATTAATTTAAAAAGGTGTTTTGCAAACATTGTTATCACAGTCTTACTATGACCTACCCTTGAATGTTAACTGGCTTTTAACATATTATTCATCTTGTTTATACTACACTATGGTGGCATTAATTGACATCTGCAGTAACTGCTTCATAATTACCATATAATTCATTCCAAAATGAGAGTCAATAATAGGTGGGCCTCTTTCATCAAGATTTTCAGATCCTGCTCTGAAAAAGAGTGAAAATATTGTAGTAACTCTACATTACATAAATGCTAAGCAACAGTAGCTAATTAAGAATGTAAAGAAGAACAAAGTAAATGCATGTATGCAATACCTACAGAATTAAATATTTTTGTTATTTTATTGTTGAAAATATTTATCTATGACATGTTTGAATAAATTGTGGCGCATTGGTAAAGCAGTCCATCTCACACTCCAGTAACCTAGGGTCAGATCTATTTGAGTTCTGCCTTTGTAGGTTTTTATCTGAATACATTACCTTTAATCTACATCTCCTAGATGTACAATACAGCTTGTTAAGCAACTCTGCATTTGCTGATTTGTGTTGTGTGTAGTGGTGTCTTGTACTACATTGTCATTGTTACACATACTTTTCGTTGTAATGACAAACTCATTTGCATCAAGTTAACACATCAACCGCACATGAATGAATGTAGTTGTGTATAACAAATTAAAATTTTGTATTGTCTAATTTTGATGGATTTTGTTTTATAATTAACCTGACATGAAACATAAGCCTTTAACTATATTGTTCTTAGTTAGTTGTGTTGTATCATTGAAAATGACTGTTGTTGGCTACATGGGCTCACATTTATTATGTAAAAAAAAGGATGGCCTAGTCAGGCTTTATATTTTACAGCATCTTTATTACTAGGATATCTTATAGTTTTTCTCGATTGCTAAAACACATTTTTTGAAATTATGCCTCCATTTCCCAAAACTCTAAACACAAATATAACTATATATATACGAGGGGGGACCCAAAAATAACCAGAATTTTGTTGTTGTTAGGTTATTTATTTATTTCCGGTTATTTTTGGGTCCCCCCTCATGTATATATGTATATATATATATATATATATATATATATATATATATATATACTATAACTGCACACTCACCTCCATAAACATCCAGCTTACAGGTCAAAACCAAACTCTCCACTCAAAACCATGCAATCTTGCTGAAAAACCAAACTTTGCCTTTAGACATTACACAAAAGCCCTCAACAACGCATACACTACAACATAGTCTTACACACTGGTGAGATCCATTCAAAACACTACTGCAAAATCTGGCAATGAGTAATGTTATCTGTTCTTCCCCACAAAAACCACTTTACATGATAAACACAATAAAAGACACAACAAATGTTTTAATTTGGGTATTTTGTATTCTTTAATGTACTGTACCATACAGTACAACATCAAAACCAATATCCTGTAGAGTATAAATGAAATAAAATAAAGTAAAAAAGGTCAATACAGTAAATAAAAAAATTATTCTGCCACAGCATCCCATCTCTGGTCTGGGTCAGGCCAAAGAGTCTCATCAACGTCACAGGCTATATTAGGTCTAGCCAGGCAGCAGGGGAAAAGCCTCCTTGTATGTCTTATTCACCCCTCACAATCTTTAACTTGTGAATGCTAGGGGTGGCAGTTGCCCCTTAAACCCAACAGAGAGATGCACAGGACACAGGGTAAAAGCACTCAGAAGTATTATAATATTTTTCTTCTTTAAATAGTGCTTCCTAAGCACCGCAACCACCATAACACAATCAAATAACCAATAAATCAATGCAATTCTCTCCTTCACACCTCCCAGCAAGCTCTGTCTTCTATCTCCCAACTCCAGCTTGCTTGCTGGGTTCCCATCAGTCATCTAAATAGTACTTGACCCGGAAGTGCTTCTGTCCTTCTGACCACTTGATTGGCTAGCATTTCTAATGAAGAACTGGCTTTTTCTTCTGCCCAGAAATACTATAAGGCTGTAGGGAAAGGATGAGTCCCCAGGTCCTTCAACAGCTCCCCCTCGCGGCACCCAACAGGGCTGAGAAACCGAACTCCAAGTCCCAGGATGCCCTGCGGGAATCCAGGGCAGCGTTACACTCCAGGGGAGCTGCCATCTAGCATTTTACTTGTCGACACTGCCTCCCCCCATTCTTCCATTTCAGGGCCAACCATCCATCACAAACTGAAATGTCTAAACAGGCCTCTTCCATGGCCTAGATTTGTTGAATACAAATGTAAGGGTATCGGTCATAAATCTTCCACCACAATGCTGAAAAACACCTCTTCTGTGGGGTTTACAAATGGAGAATATGCAGACAGAAAGATGTTGAAGAACCCTGAGTTATTTGTGAACCAGTCACGGATCAGAGCAGCCTGATGGAAGCTGGTTGTTCTGGCTCCCACTAATCTAGCTGGAATACATGGTCTCTTAGACCACCAAGGAAAAGAAGAAGGAGCATGATGTTATAGGGACCAAGGATTGCATGGCGGTGGAGGATACCTCAGTGGCTGATGGCCACACACATACTCTTATTCCCCTCTCTCTCCAGGAACATTCACAATAGCCTGATGGCCAATTATGTTCCTCCCCCTACTCATTCTTTTGGTTAAGTTGAATCCTGCCTCATCAGTAAAAATGAGCTCATGAGTAACATGTTGGCTTTCAACCTCAAACACAGTAACAGAAACACATAGGAGTACACATTGCAGAAGGAAAAGACTTAAATACTTTATACAATATAAAAACTCATACTTGTACAGTATACAGTATATTCCTGGCACTGGTCTTTGACCCTCTCGGAATTTCTTTGTAAAGGGATGCAGTAGGCCTGTTTTCATCCTGAGTCTTTTCTTTCGGAGGATACGGTCAATTGTAGAGATAATGACAGCATTTATCCCTGTAAATATATGTTGGTTTTCAATCACTCTCCGTTGAATCTCTCAGAGGCAGATTACATTGTTGGTGATGACCACATTCACAAGCTCCCTTTCTTGCTCCACTGAAAACAGCCTTTGCTTACCTCCACCAGGTGGCCATCTCTCAGTCCTACAAAAACAGAAGTACTGATGGGATACTGTTACTATAAAAGGAGCAGTGGTAGCTCAACAGTTCTGGTGATGGGTTACTGATCAGAAGGTTGAGGGTTCAAGCCCTAGCACCACCAAGCTGCCATGGCTGGGCCTTTGAGCAAAGCCCTTAACCCTCTCTGCTCCAGGGGCACTGTATTATGACTCTAACCTTGACTCTAATCCCAACTTCCTACTTGGCTGAAATATGCGAAGAAAACAATTTCATTGTAGTGTAATGTATATGTAAAACACGTATCTATTTTCCTCTCTAAAGGTTCGTATTGCAGAGGCGACGGTGAAGCGGCTCAGGTATGGCTGCACTTATTACCCAGCTTAGCTCATTGACATCTCATGGACAAGGACATGGTCAACAAAAGTTGGATGAATTTCATCTAACACTACTTGCCTCTTTGGTCTTCTCCTCCTCTCCAGTGTCCTCATACTCTTCCTTTGTGTCTTTCTAGATCCACTGTTCCAAAACTAAGTGAACTGACCCAAGGCTCTTTTATGTATCTACTGAAGGTTCTGATTGGTATGTGAACAATTTTGACTCTTAATGTTTCCACCTGGATAACTGTGTGTTAACTGAGTTCAAGCTGTGCTGACTTGAATGAACAATATTTACTGCTAGTGCTTTCTAAATTGTGCACCTGGTATAGTCAATGATATATGAAGGGATTTTTATGTAGGGTTTTGCAGTAACAGTTCAACAAATCTGAATAATCTGTCAAAACAGGGGAATAGTGTTAATAGTTTAGGGAAATGGGTATGTTTTTTGGTTGAAGGCTTTATGGTTTTGAATTTGACTACAGTAGTGAAGGGCTGAACTGTTGCCTCAGCATGGTAGGTGCGGAGTTCATTTCAATTAATTTGCGCATAGTACTCCTCATAATACATAACACACTCAGATTGCTTCAGTTATTACCAAATTCAAGATGACTATAACATATTTTAAGAGCAATTAGTTAATAAGGCAGAAACAAATGGCACTATTGGCTAATTCCTTATGTATGTATCTGTATTGTGCAGAGGTACATCTTGATACAACATCGAAAGCAAAAATGAAAGTAACGATGAAGATCATTTTTGTTCCAAGAAGAGAGAATAAAGGAAAGAGGGAGCTGGGGGATGGAGAGCAAAACAACTTAAAGAAAAACACAACCCAAAAATTATCATTTTTTTAATGTTTTGCTCACCCTGTGTTGATTGTAGTAATGGGTGAGAGAAAAATAATTTTAAATTTTCAGTGAGAACAGAGATAACAAAATTTTCTTATATACTGTAATTGGCTTTAATGGGGACCAATGAGGAAAAACACGCAATCCACATAATCCACATGTCAGTTGTGCAGACAAAAGCTCAAAACAATTGGTTGCAATAGTAATTAATTAATACTTCCATAAAAGGAAAGCATGGAAGTGAAGAGTATTTGAATAGAAGCCCTGTCCCTCATTCAATGGTCAAGAGCCCTGTCGGGATAGATAGTGTTATAGACAGTTCTCATTGGTGGGCATCCCAGCCGGGAGGAGGCAAGGTTCCTTATCTGGATGGGAGGCCAGCCCTTCAGAAGCAAGAAAAAGAAGACAAGTATTGTCCTGCCTCTGCAAGAAGACAGGCAAGAGATGCCAATACAGAACTGAGTATGCTGGCATCTCTGCAGGGTTGGACCAAACAACAATACCCGGCTGGGAGGCCTAGTGGAATGTAAGGACAGGGTAAGACAACCTGTCAGAAATACATGCTCCTCTGATACGCTAGAGGTCAGCATTCTTGGGTGATGTTGCCTGTATGGACACCCACAAGGCATGCTGGGAAATGTAGTCCTATGGAAAACCTTGTCGGTTTCTGTGGGTACCACCAGAGGGTGCTGCAGGGATCCATGATCCCTACTTTGTAGGACTTCTATTTGACATTGGAAGTGCTTCCAATGGGCTATCACCTAGCACCAGAAGTATTCCCAGATCCAAGATAAAAGAAGTTGCTTGACCTCATCCAGGCAAGCTGGAGTCGAGTGGAAGAAGGGCAAAGCTCATCTGGAGAAGTGGAAGGAGAGAGAAAGAAAACAATTGTGTTATTTGTGATTTCAAGGCTTTTTTTAAGGTATTTGAATTTATATAAAAAAACATTTCTAGTGTGTCTGGGGTTTGGGATACTGCAATATCTTTACACTACTCACATTCTGTCATGTCTGTTCTATTTCATCTCCTGGTTCTTTATGTTGTGCCTTCATGTTTTCTATTCTGCTTCACCTATATTAATAGCAGTTTGTTCATTTTTAAAAAAATAAACCTTCTAAGATTATTTTATTTTATTATTTCTGGTTGTATTTTTCTGTCTTCTAACTATGGAAAATCTACTCTAGTCTCTACTGAGCTGTACATACATAAGTAATTATTACTGTAGCTTTTATTTCAGCATATTGATAAGAATAAGACTGAAGTCCAACATACTGTTTACACAATATTGCATTAAATAACATTTTTTGTCCTTCATTTACCAGCAATTCTATTAAAGACTTCTCTTGTTTCTGTTGATTTTTCAAGAATACTGTAATCAAAGTCCAATATGGCCAAGGGCTAAAAGAGCCTATCTATATATATAAAATCCCTATGTGCGTCCAGGTGTCTGTGTGTGTGTGTCTTCTGGTGAAGTGCGCATGCGCGGGGCACGGTGCGATGCGCGATATTACTGTCAGAGAAAGTTGGAGGCGTTTTACGGAAATACAAACCAGTATTACTGCGAGAGGAAATTAAAGGTACACAATACAGTGACGCATATTACAGCCACATACAAGCCAGTATTACTGTCAGAGGAGATTAAAGGCATATTACCGATGCGCACGCCTGTATTATCGCCAGAGAAAATTAAAGGTATATTACGGACATACAAGATGGCATCCTTCAATAAGGGCACGCGCAAAAACGCGAGCCTTCAAAGGGCGACCTCAATTGGGCGCAGCGAATAAAGGCGCACGTAAATAAAGATCTGCACCTTTGTTGCTCTTCACATATTCCAGAGCCATTTGAACTAAATTATCTACGAACGCCTTTATTCGTCGCGCTCAATTGAGGTCGCCCTTTTGAAGCTCGCCTTTTTGTGCGCGCCCTTATTGAATAGAGCCGTACAAGACAGTATTACTGTCACAGAAAATTAAAGACACACAATACACTGCGGCAGCCCACGAAGAACGGTCAGCTCAGCAAGTAAACATCAACAAAAGAAAGGCTGAAAGAAAGAAAAATACGACTGTAAAAACATAAAATGATGTAATTGAACAAAATGTATGTGTGTAAGTACAGAAAATAGGACAGAATGATCAAACTTGTTTGTGTTTTGCGTATGTGACAAAAAGCATGTATACTTTCTGGAAGTTTTCTTTCAATGATGTGTGTGACAAGAAAATATACCTTTAGGGTAAGGACTTTACCAATTGGAATAATACAAAATGAGTCAGGACGCTATTTTTATTGCTTACATGGTCAACGATCAGGAGACTAGAAAGCTATAAAAGAACAAGGATATCTGCGCTCGAGGCAGATGAAGTGCGGTGTCCTAGGACTGTATTTCTCTGTCATTTTACCCTTGCCTGGTATGTATCAATAAAAGGTTTTTACTAATTTTAATTTTCTTCTCTGTCTTCAGTCACAAAAAGTGTCCACACGACCAACAAAAAGAATGAGGTCAAAATCCCTTGCCATTTAATATAGACTGTTCCTACTAATGTTTATGCACTACTGTTCTAGCGCCCGTTATTGTAACGGGCTAAATGACTAGTTTGAAATAAAATCATTGGCTATACAGTCTAATTCTTATTAACCACCCTGTCTTTTAAATGGATTCTAATTGATTTTTTTTGAGTAAGGACTTTGCCTTAAATTGATCCTCTTAAGAATTACATAATATCTCATTTAAGTTAACTTTCTAAGGGCAATAGAAAATAGTAAAGTACTGCATCCAAGCTCTTTCAAGAAAGAACTAATTAGCATTTTCAATTTTTTTCAAGCTGAATTAACTATATGATGCCACATTGCAAATTATACATGTGAACATTATGATAATTTGAGAAGGACAACAATAAGTTGCTGGTAAAATATAAATCAGATAGATAGATAGATAGATAGATAGATAGATAGATAGATAGATAGATAGATAGATAGATAGATAGATAGATAGATAGATAGATAGATAGATAGATAGATAGATAGATAGATAGATAGATAGATAGATAGATAGATAGATAGATAGATAGATAGGTAATCCAGGAGCAGCATACTGATAAAAACAATATTAATTAAAGAGTGATAAAAACACAGTGCAAGTTAAAAAGTGCAAGGTGGAGAGTGCGAGGTAGGTATAACAGTCAATAACTTTGTTAACGTTTAGCCCCAGTGGAATTGAAGAGTCGCATAGTGTGGGGGAGGAACAATCTCCTCAGTCTGTCAGTGGAGCAGGACATTGACAGCAGTCTGTCCCTGAAGCTGCTCCTCTGTCTGGAGATTATCCTGTTCAGTGGATGCAGTGGATTCTCCATGATTGACAGGAGCCTGCTCAGCGCCCGTCGCTCCGCCACAGATGTCAAACTGTCCAGCTCCGTGCCAACAATAGAGCCTGCCTTCCTCACCAGTTTGTCCAAGCGTGAGGCGTCCCTCTTCTTTATGCTTCCTCCCGAGCACACCACCGCGTAAAAGAGGGCGCTCGCCACAACTGTTTGATAGAACATCTGCAGCATCTTATTGCAGATGTTGAAAGACGCCAGCCTTCTAAGGAAGTATAGTCAGCTCTGTCCTCTCTTCCAGTTTATCATCCAGCTGCACTCCCAAGTATTTATAGGTCTGTACCCTCTGCACACAGTCACCTCTGATAATCACGGGGTCTGTGAGGGGCCTGGGCCTCCTAAAATCCACCACCAGCTTTTTGGTTTTGCTGGTTATCACTGATTTACCTTATGGAAATATATAACACACTAGATGTGCTACCCATCTAAGATGGGTTTTAACCTAAACAATCAATGCAGACCTAAGTGTCAATGTTTGCACTGCACTGTTATATTACATTTGGTATGGGATTCATAAAATCAATGCTGATCAGTGTAAATACTTGTTCTATCTATTGGAATGACAGAGACATACCAATCAGGCAGACACACAGTCAGACACAGAGACACTTATCCTTTTATTAAGGTGTATAATAGTATACAAAGTGTTCAGTCTGCTGTTGTTCAGGCACCTCTTTGAAGTCACAACAAAAAAATCTTTGGACAGTTTATACCTTTCTGTGCTCTCCTTTCATGTTTAAGAAGATAAGAATTTCTTTTGATGAGAACAAGTCATTCAGCCCCAACTAGTTAATCAACTGCTGCTCTCTCAAAAATACTAGAGTTAATGCTTGAAGATCGCCAAAGTAATACTATCTACACTGCTTAGTAATTATTTCATTCATCCATCCATCCATCCATATTCAACCCACTATATCCTAACTACAGGGTCATGGGGGTCTGCTGGAGCCAATCCCAGCCAGCACAGGGTGCAAGGCAGGAAACAAAACCCAAGCACACACTAGGGACAATTTAGGATCGCCAATTCACCTAACCTGCATGTCTTTGGACTGTGGGAGAAAACCGGAGCACCTGGAGGAAACCCACGCAGACACGGGGAGAACATGAAAACTCCACGCAGGAAGGAATCACAGGAAGCGAACCCAGGTCTCCTAACTGCGAGGCAGCAGCGCTACACACTGTGCCACCGTGCTGCTAATTATTTCATGTATCTTTTTTTTCTCTGTGTAAAGAATCACTTTGCAATTATCTGTGTGTTGGTTGATAACCAATTTTTATTTGAGTCTCCTTATTTTTGTGTAAGAAACTCTTTATAATGTATCAGCTAGCATCCACCGTACTAACTGTCATCATATTTTTAAACATTATCACATTAACTGTTAATCTTTGTGTGTTAAGATTGAAATATTGAGCTCCTTCAATCTTTCCTTGTAGCTGCCATGCTCCAAATTAATTTTATGGAATCAGTCTAGCAGCTTAATGCTGGACTTTCTCAAGCACTCAATATTCCACTTGAATATGAGAGATGATTTTTCATAAATTGATTATACTGTACATCTTAATCATAATTTCCTTTTACTTGTTCCAAACATGACTTGTTATATAACCCAACATTCTACTAGCATTTGTAATCACTTCTGTACACTGTCTGGCTGAAAACAGTTATGAATTTACTATGTCACGTTTTAACAATAAAATTCCTCTGCCACATATCTGCCCTATTTTTCTCAGGTCTGCCTGTAGTGATTTTGTTAATTCTAAAATATTTAACATATCCCTAACATTTAGTGTCGTTTTCAGTCTTTACCAGCTTGTTTAATAAATTCTTATATAGATCATTTACTTAAATTGAAAAAAGAAAGCTCCAAAAGTGATCCCTAAACAACCCTGCATTTTCTATTGCCTAATTTTGAAAATATTTCTTGCACCTTAACACACATTGCATCTTTACTTCTCTGTAATACCACTAAATGTATTTGTGTCAAGATTCTTGCTTTTAACCCTCTGGGACTTATTTTTGTCCTTTTTTGTCACTTCATTTTTCAGATTATTATTTATTATTATCATTATGACATTGACATCATCATGGCACCATTTTAGAACAAAGTTTCCTTGCAGCCACTACCATTTTCCACTCATTTTTAATGGCCGTGGCCATTTGTTTTTAACAATGATACCTGATGCCACCACTTGATAACTGGTCTGGTGTTGTTTGATGTCATGTGAATACTATTTAAGATGGTAGGTAGCACGATAACAGGTGTTCAAGCTTTTAAAAACACATTAACCATTTATTTCAGTTTGGGCTAAGACTTTTAAGTTTGGTTAGGACCTTTTGCAATGTACTTTTGACTGTTGCATTTTGGATTTTGTTTTAGTTTTTGATGATTGCTATTTTTAAACTTTTCTGGTTTTCTCACCTCTCGCTACTCTCTCTGACTTACAACTCTGTATGCTTCCAAATAGTTGTTTTGCTTACTGATCAATGTTCTCTGTTTTTACAAGTGGACACCAAGTCCTTTTCCAAGGTATTTCACAAAACAGTATAGTGTTGTTTTAAAATTCTTAGCTATTATTCCAGGAGCTAAACGAAGTCTATGGTAACTGCAGTTTTTCATAGCCCTAGAACCTCTTCTATAAATAAGTGGAAATTTTCAGAAGGTTTCAGAGGGGTTGAGAATATTATGTTTAGCAGAATATTGTATTACTTGATGGGTTGCGAGACACTGTAGCATGGGAAGAGGTATCTGTTGTGGGATATGGCCGGCCTTTCATCCCGACCAATATCCTCAGGCCGCCAGACGGAGCCCTCTCTGCAGCATGGAGGTGCCCCGAAGGCCAGCAGGGAATCCTGGACAATGGAGTTTTTATCCACAGCCCTGCTGATCTAGAGGACGCTGCAGGATAGGCCCAGAGACTCTTACGTGCCCTATAACCCGGAAGTACATCTTAGTCACAGTGACAGGAGGAATGACGTGCTTCCGGGATGAAAAGAAGACTTTTGGATCTGACCCGGAAGTACTAAGAAGTCACATGGACAGGGGTTCAGGAGCACTTCCGGGTCACGGACTATAAAAGGACTGTGGGAGATCCCAGACGTTGAGCTGAGCTGGGTGGAAGGGTGGCAACGCGTCTGGGAGTGTGGAGGATTGTTTATTATTGTAGTATTGTGTAGTTATATGAGCATTGTGGAGAGGAGGGTGCTTTGTGCACGTTATTATTATAATAAAGTCAATTATTGGACTTTTACCTGGTGTCTGGCGTATAGTCTGAGGGTTCAAGGGAGCGATAGCGCCCCCTATCTGTCACACTGTATATTCAAAAATGGAAAGCAAAAAATGTAAAATTGTCTTTACCATTCTAATAACAAAGGGATATTGCCATTCAACACAGTATTGGCATTAAAATCAATTGTTTCAGACACAGAAATTCAGATACAATCTGAAAGCAAAGACAAGAGGCTTAGAGTGGAAGTTTCCATAATTTAGTAATCTAGGCTAAAAGCTGATCTCTACTGCTTATTATCTTTGTATTTTCTAATAATTCAGATGTATTTTGTGTATATTAATTTGATAAGTTATCTTGGATAAATGTATCTTCCAAATAAAATAAATAAGTTAGAAAGTGATATATATTGTACAATTGTGAGGGTCAAAGGACTCCACATAATTAATTTGATATTTAATGTATGAGTTTCAAACCTCTAAAAAAACAAAACTCTCAGTTTACTGATCGATTTACATACCTGTCCTCAACCTGTGGTCAACAACCAGAAGAATGAGACTGCAAGTACAAGAAGCAAAAATGAGGTTTCTTCACATTGTGGCTTAGCTGACACCCCTGGGTGGCTCACGCTAGAGCTACTCTGGGCACATCTCACTGGTCAGGGACAGCAGTAACAGATCCAGGACACGCTGGAAGGATTATATCTTGGCTGGCTTGGAAATGCCTGGGAATTCCCCAGGAACAGCTGGAATCTATAGGGGGACACAGAGATCTTGGCTGACATGCTTATCCTGCTGCTGCAGCAACCTTCACCAGGAGAAGCAGGTCAGAGAATAAGATGAGATGTATGAATTTCAGCAGGATAACCCGACAATGATGTCAAGTTCCATATCCATGCTATGATGACTTGCATTATACTGCTTACTGATCTTTAAAGTGATTTTCTATTCAAATACACATTTGCTTTGAAATATGACAATGTCCAGAAACTTCTAGCATTGGCTTATATAAAGGCAAACCTGTACAATTACTAGGCTAAGCATGCAAAAGTCGTAGCGTCCTTAAATATGTATGCTAACATTCAAGTGAACCAATCATACAACACCTGAGTTGCTAACCCAATAATTTCACATAATTTTGTATATTTAAAAAGTGATGGAAAACCCAAGAAGAAAATTGTTATGCCCACTTAGTCCCAAATGCCAATGAACACTCTCCTTCAAAAATACAATTTGCAAGTAGTAAATTGTGCAGATCCATAGGTTGCTAAGTTTGGAGAAACAGAGCACACAGCGGTCATGGTCTAGTCTGGTAATAGCTGAGCTAAATACAGCTTTCTAAACCGAAAAGCTGGTCTTCAAGCTGGGCAGTGTCTTCAAACATCTGAGTCGTGTGCCAATACAGCAATCCAAAATAAAGACGCTAGTCTTCTGTTTAAAAAAATTGTATTTTGGAATGGTCTAATCAAAATACAGGCATAAAACCCACTGAGCTGTTCAGGCAGGACCGGAAATGAGCAGCTTGTTCCCACACATCATTGTTTAGAAATAGCTCCAAGAGGAGAGATGATCAATAGTTACACTAAGTATCTGTTATTGCTGCTGAAGGTGACATTACTGACTCCAAGTGGGAGTTTAGTTTTTGAAAACATGGCAGTGGATACTGCATACATATTTCTAACAAATAAATAAGTATCAAGATTTAGTACAATTGGTTCCTTTGAGTTCCCTTGTACTAAAATTGGATCTGATAGAAAATATAATAAAATTAATAAATAAAATAAAATAATTTTAAAATACAATGAAAATTATAATAATAATAATTATAATAAATTTATTTATGAAGCATATTTAATATTTTAAATGTATCTCAATTCATTTAACACATGAAGTTTCAATACCATTTACCTTAAAATATCTATAAGTTACACAAGAAGCCAACAGAGGACCTATAAGGTGTTTGTTTTTCTCAAACTACAGCACATCTGAGTCTTTTTTCTTATTTCACCCTGTTCTCTCAAGAGTAATAGACACCTTTGAATGAAATCTTCAGTTTCTTAGCAATCTGTCACATGGAATAACCTTCATTCTGAAAAATAAAAACAATAGGCTGACATGTTCCTTGATAAACCTATTTCATTTTGGCCACTTTTTAAAGCCAGAACTTAACTTTAGGAATTCCAGTACCTTGCAGTTCAATTGAACAGAATAACAGGTTTCAGCTGTGCTACTGCAACTACAAAGGTTTCTCTAATAACTAATTAGCATTTAAAATGACCAATTAAGCATAAGCTAAGTAAGTTTATCATTAGGACACTGAAAGAATGGCTGATAAAAATGGGGCTTTGCAGTCATATGTGAATAATAAATTAAAAATCAGTCATTTCAAAGTCCTAATAATAGAAACTTTTTAAAAGAAGTAAACTATACATAGTAACTGAGAATTTCTTATTTATTTATTCTGCAAGTGATGATATAATGAATTCATTAGTTTATTTCTTAATATTGTTATATGCAATCATGTATGAATATCCTTAAGTATTAAGAGAGCTAGCATGTTAATATATATTTCCATGTTATATTCCAGCAATAAAAACAATAGCTGTTGGAGTTTTCTTTTCTTGTTTGTTTTTTCTGCTTCTTTATGGTGCTTAAATTTATCTTCATTCAACACAAGATGGTGCTGTTGATTACATTTCTTTAGATTATACAATTTGAGCGGACATTTTCTAGAACAAGTAAGGGATAATAGAAATCATCCACTTAATTCAGGTTTCAAACATTAACAAGCACAGGACATAAGGTTGTAGATCATCACAGCATCGACTCGGACATACAATCACAGTCAGACTAGGCCAATCAACTTAGATGACAAGTAACAAATTAACAAAAGTTGATTACCTTAATAGAATTTGTACCTATAATTACTAGTATATCAACCCATACATTTCAGTCAGTCAGCCAACAGAGTGACTGAGAGTCAGTTTACCTTTGTTGCTTTAGCTGTTAATGGATTTCCCCATCAGGGTGTAATAATTGTTGGTTTTCATTGTTGGACAGTGAAGCGGAAAGACACACCATAATAGAAGCCGCCACAGATGATATGCTTTAAGTCGCATTTCTTTTAAGAGAAAAAAAAAATTATGTGTTCCAAACCAATTATAAAAAGTCTCACCCTAACCCTCTCAAGCAAATACAGAAGATGTGCTGTCCCATCCTGAGACTGGTGCTAAAATTCATGGAAGAATTTGTGAAAACAAAATGTAAGGAAGATGTGGAAAATTTACGGTAACTGTTTGTTTAGAAGATGCAAATTTCTGACTGCTTTTGTAATGGTTATTCTTTTTTGTTCTTAATTGGCCTTAAATGGTTGACTTTGTCAATATTATGTGAGCTGCTACCTTCAAATACACCAGTTAATCAAAGCCAGTGGTATTAAGTTCCAAACTCTAAAGATGGTTTTGTGGTTTAAAGTATATGAAAACATAGCATTCTGGAAAGATAATCTATTCAGAGTGACTGGTACAGGCTAAGCTGTTAGTACAACAATACAAATAATTTTTGTATAGCACTCTTCACTGAGTGCAGGCAGAGAGCACTGTGAACAATTCTCAGTTAAAATAGAAGGGTAGATTATACTAATTACTAAATACAGAATATGCGTACAGGTACATATATAAATAAAGATTTGATAAAACACAAAGAACAAGACTGAACTGATTAAACGTAAATGGAAACTAACCATATCAGTCCATTAAGTATTTGATGAACTGAGGTCAGTTGAGAATGGTGGAGATTAATATCGTACAAGAGAGGTCAAAAATGTCAATGCCAATGTCAATTTATTTATAGAGCACATTTAAAACAACATCAGTTATGCTGTAGCTAGAGTGCTTTACATTAAAACATACCATAAACATAAATAAAATAAACAGAAAAACATACAATAAAACACAATACAACCAGCAATAAATTGAAACAAACAACTGACTAATAGGAGGGTAACATTAGTCACTTGAAGGTCACAGAAGTTAGAGAATAGTAATGCATCTTCAATTTAGTTTTAAATAGTTCAACTGAAGTTGACTCCTTAATGTAATGAGATAAGAAATTCCAAAGACGCAGAGCAAAGCCCTGTCCCCCTTAGTTTTGCACTTAGTACAAGGCACAACCAACAACTGACTGGTAGATCTAAGCTCTCTGGATGGCTGGTGTATAACATACAATTCAGATAAATAGGCAGGAGCATACCCGTGTACTGATCTAAAAACTAGCAGCAAAATTTTCAGGGATTTACTGATTGCAGAAAACAATGAGTCACAGTAATCAAGCCAAGAAAAGATAAAAGCTTAAGAAAAAAATTAAAGTCACAGTCCCGAAGACCTCAGCCAACTGGCTATCTACCTGTTCCTGGGTTTTCTATAGTGGATTTTGTGCTGGCTGTCTAATCTGATGAGAGAAACTTCCCTTCTAGTAATTCCAGCGCAACTTTATCTGAGATGACTTTTCCATACACCGGAGAACAGCCTGGCACCACAGCAGTGGCACCAAGTGCTACATCCAGATTAAAAGAGAAACAGAACAGAGGAGGGTTAGTAATGGTTTAAATATATTGTTTTACTTATATTTGTGTACAAAAGACTAACAAATAGATGCAGTATGCACAGCTAATCAGCAGCTCTAATCAGGGTATGCTGGACTAAAGTAGTAAGTTGTAGTTTTTATCTTTTCTGAGCATTTCTACCCTTTTGTTCTCATGTATGTTTCTAGTTTAAATTATTGATTCTTAAATACTGCCTTTACATTTGTGAAAGTACAGGAAAGGCAAGAAGTATTTAGGTGTATTCTTTGAATGCTTATAGATTCATAAATGTGAATTTATTTCTTTTGTATCTTGTAAGATAATTTTGATTTTACTTGAAATGTGGCTTTCAACATTTCAAAGACATACTGTATGTCTATGGGTAGTTTTAAATTGGTCTCATGTGTGTATGATTGTGTGCAAGAATGGGCCCTGTAACAGAATGGCACATCACTCAAAGTTGGTTACTGCATTACACATGGGACTATTGGACAGCCTGCAGATTAAGTTAGATTAAGTCAGTTTAAGAATACTTACATTGAAATGCTACTAACTGTTAAATTTTTCCTTTAAGATATTATTGTAGGTAATCAACAGTTTGTAGGATAATTAAACAATTTGCAGCAGCAATGTTATAATTTTGTGTAGTTATTAATTTAATTTAAGTTGGGTTTGTCTTTTTCCAGAAAGAGGCAGGAAGTACAGATGAGATGACATACATGCTGTTTCCTAGTAATACAGCAGCAAATGCGAGGTGTCGTGCATGGAGTGAGAGGAGATTCTGTCACTAACGGTCTTGCCTCTTTTCTTCACAGCTCCGAGAAGACACCCAGTGTGAGCAAATGACCTGCCCAAGGCTCTTGGAGAAGGCCTCATCCCTTCTATTCAGGGCCTTATAAAAGTGACCTTTTAATATTTCTATATAAATGGTAAATATATTTTGTTAATATTGCACATGACACATAAACAATTGTTATTTTTTTTACACTCAAACCTGAAACTGAGAAGCAGTCTAAATGGAAAAATTATGTGCAGATTTTAACTTTCATATGTAAATAGGAAATGCCTAAACATTAAAGGTCCACGTCCACTTGTAAGTCTCACAATGTGATATTTTGCACAGCCATCAAAGCACCCGCTTATTTTTTTTTTTTTTTGTTTAACTTTTTTTCCTTTCCTCTCACTTTCCCTTTTGTTTCCTTTCCAAACATGTCTGCTTTTTTACCAAATCATTTTTCCATTTCAATTTCAATCAACATTTTGCACATTCAGACCTTGAAGAACCAATTAAATGAGCATTGAACAGTTTTCACATATTAAGCCACATTTTGAAACGTCTTATTAGAAGATAAATGTGACAAATGTTGATGTTTAAGTTAAATATTTAGCATTTAAGTGCAATACTTGGTCATTTGTATACGACATATAGCCATTTAAATGTGGCATTTAGTCATTTAAGTTGAACATTTAGCTTTTAAGTTAGACGTTTAGCCATTTAGGTGAGATATTTTGCATTTTAGTAAATACGAAGATTTAAAAAAAATATTTAAGTACCACACGCAACATTAACACAACAAATTTGCCATTTACTGTATATAGAAAAATGAACAGGCGCAGACTAATCTGGACATTTAAGTATAATAATTAACATTTAAGTGCAATGTTTAGCCACTTAAGTTGAATATTTAGCATTTAATTTGGACATTTCCCCATTTAAGTGCAACATTTAAAGTGTTAAAGATTTTAAAAAATCTTTAAGATGCCATTTATATAGAAACATTAGCAGACACAGACTAATCTTGTCATTTAGGTCAGACATTTAAGTTTAATATTTAGCCATTTAAGTGTGACATTTAGCATTTAAGTTCAATATTTAGCGAGTAAGTTGAACATTTACCCATTTAAGTGTGACACATAGCCATTAAGTTCGATATTTAATCATTCAATTGGACATTTGGCATTTATGTTGGACATTTATTCATTTAAGTGTGACATTTAGCATTTAAGTGCAACATTAAGCCATTTAAGTTGTATATTTAACCATTTCAGTTAGACATTTGACATCTACATGCAACATTTCGCCTTTTAAGTTTGATATTTAGCATTTAAACTGGACAATTAGCATTTAGCAGAGGCATTTACTATTTAGGTTAAATATAGACCTGGGTTCACTTCCCGGGTCCTCCCTGCGTGGAGTTTGCATGTTCTCCCCGTGTCTGCGTGGGTTTCCTCCGGGCGCTCCGGTTTCCTCCCACAGTCCAAAGACATGCAGGTTAGGTGGATTGGCGATTCTAAATTGGCCCTAGTGTGTGCTTGGTGTGTGGGTGTGTGTCCTGCGGTGGGTTGGCACCCTGCCCGGGATTGGTTCCTGCCTTGTGCCCTGTGTTGGCTGGGATTGGCTCCAGCAGACCCCCGTGACCCTGTGTTCGGATTCAGCGGGTTGGAAAATGGATGGATGGATATTTGAAATATAGACAAAATTGGCGGAAAACAGCATTTTTACATTTGGCATGCTGTAAGGGCAGGCCCAGAGTGGCTAATCGGGAGAAACGGGAAAATTCCCGGAGGGCCGGTTGGGTTTATGGGCCGCGAGGGCCGGTGTTAAATCAGAATCAACATACGTGTCACATACTATGCTGCACCTACTGCTTCTGAACTCGCAGATACAGCCAGCCAGCGCTCACTGTGTAACCTGCTTTAACATGTGCCATGTGACCACAACCAGCCAATCACACAGAGGCTGGTGTGTAGGGCTGATTGCCTGTTACCCAGAGCCTTATAGTAGAGAGGATCTGCAGTTACCGAGCTACATTCCTCTGAGAGATGCCCTAGACTAGATGGATGGTAAAAAAAGCAAAGGTGTTGCAGAAAACACGAGAATAAAAAAATGTAAGGCAGTTGAAAATGATGTGGCCAAATGCGCCAAACTGAGTGGCTTTTTAATTAAAAACACTCGATTTGAGAGCAAAAGTCTAAGTGGAGACGGTGAAAAAAGTAAGTAAGCTACGAATCTGCAAAGCATTTGTTCGTATGACACAGACTACGTTATATGCCATAACACCACATAATTAATTTACATGATTCATAAACTTACACAGTAATTTGCAAGCAGTGCTGTATTTTGTTTATAGCAGTGCTTATTGTGACACTGATGCCACCTAAATAAGACACTTTTGTGGTCCTCTAGCCCCTCAGCAGTAGCCTCCATCCCAATTTGCTGCTGGTGATACTGAAGAGCCAGAACCAAGCAGCAGCCATAAAGCCTTCATTTCAAAGGGAGCAGGTAGGATTACTCTCTGAGTGAACATTGTGATAAAGTTTATTATGCATTAAATGCTGTAATATTTGCCTATATAAAAAGTGCCCACAGATTATGAATGATTTGGCATCACAAATAAATCTGCTTTGACCTGATCAGAAAACTTTCTAATTAAGGTTGATTTAGGCTAAAAATGTTTACAGTTTTTATGTGCCATCAGAAGCCGAGCCAGGAGGGGTTAGGCCTTGTGTGTCCACAAAAAGTGCTGCTGTCACTGTGAAGGGTTTAGGTGAGCTCATTATAGGACGGATTAGTTCAGTTTCACTATAACCACCTTTTATGCCTTATATTACTACAGACTGATTACACTTTTTCTATATGTTAAGTTTGTAAATACACAAAATCAACTACTGAAAGTGAATAGAAGGAAAATAAGACTGTATTTTTCAGTGAGAAAAATCTTAATTGTTTTGTTAAAAGCATGTTCCATGTCAATCTTGCTAAAGCCTTACAGAATGTTGTTTTTATTGTAATGCAGGTGCAGATGAGTCTCATAGGGATAGAGATACTGAGGGAAGGGATAGAGATACTGAGGGAAGTGTGAATAAAAGAGAAGAGTCTACTCAGGGGCAGATTAAACAGGCCACAGCAACTCAGCAGCAGAAATTTGAAGATGAGACTGTTGATAACTTTGATTACTTTGCTCGTCCTCAGTTACAGAACATAAATGCATTTTTTTCATTTCATCCACAATAATCTCCAAGTTGTCCGATACCAAAAGTTTACAACAGAAAAGATGGAACCAACCGTAAATGGTTGACTTTCTGTGAAAGAAATCAGTCTCTCTACTGTACTGCATGTCTGGCATTTGCTCCGTTTTCTAGTGATAGCCCTTTCATAAAGGGAGGCATGGAAACATGTTCAACAAAGAATAGAGGAGCGTGAAAACAGTAAGATGTACAAAGTGCAGATGTCTACTTTGTGAAAGCACAAATGGCAGATGTCAGAAGCAACCAAATGTCATTACATGTTGAACAAGTTAAATAGTAACATCAGGTGATGGATCGTGTAGTTGATGCTATAAAAGTTATTGGCAAATGTGGCCTTAGCTTCAGAGGTGATAAAGAAGAGGCTGCTTATAGCTTAGAAAACATTGCTGTTAACCATGGAAATGTCCTCGAACTGATTTTGCTATTAAGCAAATATGACATTTGCCTTCAGCAGCATTTAAATGCCTGTATAGAAAGTAGCAAAAAGCAGCACGAAACTAGCGTGAAGGGCAGAGGCTCTTTAGTTACCCTGCTGTCTAAGGACATGTTCAGCAAAGTAGTGGATGTAATCATTCAACTCATAAAGAGAACAATAGCAGAGCAAGTTAGACAGGCTGGCATGTTTTCTGTTCACATAGACACAACGCAGGATATCAGCTCTAAAGACCAGTGCTCTATCATATTTAGATATGTAACGGATGTCATCCATGAAAGACTGATTGCCATAGTGCAGGGCTGGATTAAGAGCTTTGGGGGCCCGTAGCACATTTCAAATTTGGGGGCCCTTTTGGTCTGCATCATCTGAAGTTTAGATTCTGAACAGTTCAAACCGGACTAAATAATTATTTTACTCTCGATTATAATAAGAATCTAAAATATTTATGTGAATTTTATGTGTTGGGCCCCTAAAGTTTTGTTGTGTAAGAAATTTACAGTTTAAAAACGTAAAGATAATATTTTTAAAGACCAGTTTTTCAATGCTACACTTTTTCATTAAATATTGGGTCCACCATTTGGGGGCCCCCGAAATTGCGGGGCCCGTAGCATATGCTACATGTGCCTATTGGTTAATCCGGCACTGCCATAGTGGACTGTGAGTCATCTACAGGGCAGCATTTTGAAAAGATGCTGAAAAAAGTGTTAGAGAAGCTCAATATTGACATCAGCAAATGTGTGGGCAACTCAACAGATGGTGCAGCTAATATGCAGGATCAGTGTCAAAGGTTTTCTGCACTTCTCTCTGAGCAGTCTCCCTTTCAGATTCATGTATGGTGTTATGCACATCTTTGAAATCTTGTCCTTGCAGACACAACAGGCAAGTGCTGTGGAAAGTGCCTCCCTCTTCTCACTGCTTAATGAAATAGCAGTTTTCTTGAGAGAGTCGTACAAGCGCATGCAGAAGTGGGAACAGATCAGTCAGGACACACACCACTGAAGACTTTGCCCAATAGGGCACACAAGGTGGTGGGCTAAGGATCAGGCACTAAGCAAAGTATTTGGGTGTTTTGGGAATCCTCAGGGAGCCTTTTTTTTAAGTGCTTTTGACTTTACACGCCATTGTAGAGAACAGTGCACAAAAGCCAACTGAAGTATGAAACAGTGCTCACTGCTCAAATTTTCCTACGCATTTTTGAGCAGACATGTCCTTTATCAAAATACTTACAAACAAAGGGAATGGATATTATCACAGCTCAACGGCTGGTTGAAGGGACAGAGGACAGTCTCAGGAAGAGTGCTAGGGACATTGAAGGAGTTACAGTAAGTTGCCCATCTGGATCCTAGAAACTTTGCTCATGTGAGAGAAAAAGGGCTTCCGAGTTCAGCTCTGGAAGAAATAAGCAAATGTCTGCTTAAGTTTGACAGTAGAGCTACAGTTGGTACATTATGTGGTGAACTGTGCAGCCTTGCATTCCAATGGGAGAAGTTAAAGATGTCCCCCATGCAGTGTTACATTGTCAGGACAGCCAGTGAAATGTCACAAGGAAGTCAGGAGGATCTTTCCACAGAACAGCAAGGTGCTGAATTAGAGAACAAAACCTGTTCCTCCTGAAAAAACTGCGCCATTAGTGCGTATCTCATTCTCTCCCAAAACAATCTTCTAACTGATGCATACCATGTGATTGGACTGGCCTACAAGTTGTTATTAACACTGTCCATCACACATGTAGCCTGTGAGAGACGCTTTTCAACAGTGAAGTTCATAAAAAACAGGCTCAGATGCACTTTAGCCCAAAAGAACCTGGAAGCATACATGCTCATGTGCACTGAGAAAGAAATCTTCATGTCTGTGGACAATGATGTGATTATACACAAGGTTGCAGAAACCAGTTTGCTGCTCAGGCATTCATTAATCCTTTAAAGTTAGCCATGTGTTCATGAAGATATAGAGGAAAAACATTTTACAAGAAAGTTACAATGTATAACACACAAGCAAAGAACAGTGCAAATATTTTTGTTTTATTTGATCTATTTGTGGTTAAGGGTTGGATATTTTTGACAATGTGTCATTGCATCATTGTGTGACTCATTTGCTTACTTGTGAAAATAAATCAGCAATTGTAAAGTATTATTTCCTTTAATCGGCAAGTGATATTAAGAAAAACATTGCTGGAGAGGATAATGTAGTGTTTATATATATCTCTTCCATTCATATATATATATATATATATATATTTATATATATATATATATAGTGGTAAGGACACTGTATAGCGCCCGATCCGACACAGACTCACACAGAGGCACGTGTAAAAACACAAAAATACTTTATTTTCTTCATCTGGAAGGGACATCTTCCCCGTGAACCCCCCAGCCACAACACAGTCCAGGTAAGCACAGACTAATCAAACCAACACACGCCCTTCTGGCACCACCACTCCTCCCGTCTAGCTTCTTCCTCTCCTCCTGACCCTGGCCACTGAGTGGTGGTGTCTGGCCCCTTTAATAGCCCACCCAGAAGCATTCCAGGTGCTTGATCACCTGGTTCCAATTGCACTTCCGGGTGGGGTTGAAGATTTGTCCAGCTGGGCTGTGGAATCCATGTAGCACCCCCTGGCGGCCACTTCAGCTCCCAACCGGGCTGTTGAGGACTCCATCTCCCATGGAGCCCTGCAGGAGGTTGGGGCATCACCGCCGGCCAGGGAGGCTGCCACCAAGCGTCTCGGGGGAGGTATTGAGTTGCGCAAATGGTTGCTCCCCCGGAACATATGCAGCATATATACAGTAGTACCTTGAGATACGAGTTTAATTCATTCCGTGAACAAACTCGTAAGTCAAAATGCTCGTATCTCAAATCAGTTTTCCCCATTGAAATTAATTGAAATGACATTAATTCGTGCCAGCCCCCAAAAAACCACCCCAATTTTTTGTTAAAAGTTTTCAACATAAGAAAAATGTATTTATAATGAACAAATATTATATACAAACAAAATAAAACCTAATACATAAAAGAGAATCTAAAGAAATAAACAGATGTTGGCAGAGTCGATTAGTGTATTGTATTATTTTTTCTTTCACTTCACTTTTGCTTAACTTGATTTTTCTCTTCACTATTTTTTTTTTTTTTGCCACGCTTTCATCACTTTCATTTGCAGGCCATTTCAATAGAATCCTGTCCAAGGATCTTTGTTTCTTCCTCCCCTTTAGAATGTTTCTGAAATGAGTTAGGCAAGTGTCATTAAATAGCACCGCTGCACGACCAGTTGCAACTTTTTCAGGGTGTTTCTTTACAATAAAGTCCGAAACTTTTTCCCACATTGCCAACACTTCCTTTATCTCACTTGAAGAGATAACCTCCTCCGCCTCTGGCTCCTCTGCGATACCAATCTCCTGCAGAACCTCCGTATGTTGTTGCGTCTGTAGTTCCGTCAACTCTACCATCGTCAGTTCCTCGGAATGTGCTGTGACAAGCTCTTTGATGGCTCTTATCTCAAATTTTGGCTCGTAACTCAAGGCAAAAAATCGACCTAGTGACGGCTCGTATCTCAAAAAACTCGTATGTTGGGGCACTCATATCTCAAGGTAACACTATATATATATATATATATATATATATATATATATATATATATATATATATATATATATACACACACTCACACAGTATATATATATATATATATATATATATATATATATATATATATACACACACACACACACACACACACACACACACACACACACACACACAGTGAAAGAAAGAGTGAGTTGAGAGTTATAAAAATAATATGTGGGTGTATACTGTATATAGTGGGCTGGTCTGAGGCATGAAACTCCCGGGCTGAAAATGAGTCCCACTCCGGCCCTGTGTAAAGGTATAATAAATAATGGTGTAGAGAACAAGTACACCATTTTACAAATGTCTCAATCACTGTGCAAGTTTTGTATGACGTATGCCTGGGAATCACATTTTTACTTGTGAAAAGGTTTGACGGTTCCTGAACAGTATTTCAAACCTTAACAAAGTGTTTGGCTTTTTTTGCTGCAATGGCTTATCTTCTCATGGGCATGGCGGCTCTGCGCTCTTGTGGTGCGTCATTTAGAGCCACAATTTTCCCAAAACTGTTGGGGTCTTGGAAGAAACTGTCATGTAAGCTGTATGCTGGGATTCTCGTTGCAGCCATCTGAATCCTCTGTGCACTGCACCACTTGAGCTTCATCTTCTGTCACTGCTGAGGAAGTCGGAGGTGTAGCAAATTTAGCAGCAAACTCTGAGGCGGTCTTAATTTTAAATGCAGTGTGTATACCCTGTAATAGAGTTAAATCATCCAGTTCTAAGAAGAGCTTTTTGTGCACTTGTGGATTGTTAGTCAGTTGATCCCATATAAACTGTCTTGCATGTCTTCAAACTTGCATAAACTGGCCTTGAAAAATTCAAAATACAAAAATACATAAAAATATCTTTGAAGAGAGAGAACAACCTAAAACCTCTGACTTGAAATGACAAAACAAAACATAGTACTATTTATTTCATTATTTAATTAAATAACTAAAAACAATAGAAAAACAAAGAAAAGGCAAGAAGTATGCCTAAATAGGCACCTAGGTCAAACCAGACCAATTTGAAATCCAGAGACTAATTCCAAAGACAGGAGCATTAATTCACAAAAAGAGACCCTCTAAATAATACTTAAAAATGCAATTGAATTCACAAACCACAACTCACAATGATACTCTGAGGGATCTTCACCCTCAATTTAAAGGCTGTGGGTGTTTCCTAAGTAGTGATAAGGAACCCACTTAGGTAGGGTTAACCCACAAAACATAAAAACATAGTCAAAGAACATACTGTATAAACACAATACTTACAAAATAAATACTATATTTTGAATAATGCAATATCAAAGAAAGTACATATTATAACACAGACTAAACAAAACCAAGAACAGAATTATTTAAAAAATTAAAACATTTTTTTAAACAAAAATATTAAAAAACCTAATCCAACAGAACAGGAATAAGATGTTGTTTCTAGTTATGGGACTCAAAAAATTATAAAGGGTGACCAGTAACAAGAAGGCAGAGTTTGCTTATGTCTGTTGTAATAGTCAGAACGTTCTGATAAAGGCAGTTTCAGGGATTGACTTTAATTAAGAAATGCCGACACTTGCTTTTGACACTTGGTGCCACTGATTGTGTAAATGGCCAAATTTGTGCAAGCATTTGAGCTTTATATTGTAAATATCATGTTTTAGTAGCAAACCAACTTGGATATCTTTAACTGTAGAATCAAGTACTATGTGCTCTTATTGAATTTCTAAATTTTCCCTGGTCTTACTTCTCTCTCTCTGGTCGTCCACCATCTAGTGTATTAAGGATAAGTTGCCGAATTCTAGCTTACCTGCCTAGTGCCATACCAGACATACAACACACAATGTTTCGCACATAAGCACCTACAGGAGCTTTCCAGCTGCGAGTGTCTGCCTGTCTGTCTGTTCATCTGACTCTCTCTCTCTCAATCACACCTTCCTTCTTATTTCCCTGGTGTCTTTCTGAAGAGCCTGGTCCTATACTGTTCCATTCTAATGGACCTACTGCCAATGAAAATTTAATTTGTTCCATTGTTTCAAATTAAATGTAGGGTGCCTAAGTAGCACAGTGATTAGTGGTGCTGCTTCACGGATCCAGCATCCTGGCTTTGTCGTTGTGGAGTGGTTTTCCCCCAAGAAGGGTTATATCAATGGATGATTATGAACTGCCACTGTGTAAGTGTGTGTGTGCGCACAAGTGAGCGCTGGAATGGACTGGCAATCTGTTCATTCTGTCCAATGTGGCTCGGATTAGCTCGGGGTCCCTGCAGCCCTGAATTAGATCAAGCAGGACTGACAGTGTTATGTTAAATTTCAAGCAATGACAATCACTTCTAACATTAACTTATAAAATAGAAAATGAGCCAGGCTAATTGAAAAGGAAGGTGATATTTTTGAATGTGCCAATTCTGATTGCAAAGTGCCTGTGGAGCTTCATTTATAAAATAATCCAATATTTGTAGCTGACTGAGTGTGAGGTGTCTGATCATTTCATTATACCACTTTTTGTCCTTTAAAGGAGGTCTCTTTTATGTATTTTCTATGGTAGTAAGCAGTTATAATATCTTATGGTTGGCTACAGTCCCAGAAATGAAGTTATTTACAGCCCCATGTCATCTCTTGGTCATTTCTGGAATATTTTTTACTTTACTAAAAATAGATATGCAGTAGTGAGGCATCAAGGGACATAGTGGTAGAGATAAGAACATGTGTGCTTAAAATAGGCTAGGAGTTATATTTAGACTTTCAGCTTGCTTATGAATTTTAAAACTGCATTGAAACATGAAAAATTACTTACAGTAACACACTCAGCTCCTACTGTTTGGCAATGACTACTGTTTTCAGCTTGCCTCCTGTTGTTGTTAATTTGTTTTTATATTTTTGAGTCTTGGCTCAGAACTGCTCTGCTCCACACCATGAATTCTGGTTTGGTCACTATCTACTTGGAGAGGTCATCATGCTGGCATAGCCCTAAATTTGAAGGAGTGAATGCCTAATGCAGTGGACTGGCCATCCCTTCCAGAATAGATTCCATCTTAGAAATGGGTTTCTCACAAACCTTCAGAGTTTGTGAGGTTTCTTCAAATACCGTTACTTCTAACTCACATGCTAGTAGAGGTCATCTGATGACTGTAAATTAGATCAGTGCAAGCGAGTGTCTGCTGTGATAGGCTGGCTTCCTATGGAGGGTTGTGGTGTCCAATCCAGCCATAAGATGCTGTGGCTTTCAGTGACCCTGTAACTCTAGACCGGAAAAAGCAGATTGAGAAAAATCGATGAATAAATAGTCACATTGCATGTTACCTGAAAGCCACAAAGGAACATTAAACCAAATACCACTTTGCATGTTAGAATCTATTAATACAGCAAGTGCGGTGCAAGCATCCATGCTGCGCATTATTTAAAGTATTCTGGAGTTTTATTGCAAAGAAACAGCAGTAAAGAATTTAACAGAAGATGTAGCACAAAATGTATTAATTTAAAACATCTACTCTTAAAATATCCATGAGCCCAAGTGGCTTTTATTAACAACATTTTTTAAATGTCGATACTGGTTACCTTTAACAGTAAAAGTGCTATTTTTTAAGTTATTTAAGCAATTAAAAAATTTGTGATGTGCTACTAGATCAGCATGGTGGTGTGTTTTGTCTTGGTAGAGTAATATGTTGCTCTACTTTCTCCTATTGTATTATTAATATGTAGCCTTTGTCAAAATGCCTAAATCTCACAGACTTACCACTGTTTATAAGGTATTATAGTATATAACGTATCCCCACCTTCCCTTCTATATCTATAACCTCAGGCAATTAGGTGTAGTAAAAAGACAAGCAGGAATTAAGTTACACATAAAATAATGTATTATTGATAATAATCATAAATAATAACAATATGCAAAGTACATTTGAATATTGGCAACCATACAACCTGATTAAATGGTGATGTGTAGTTTCAGGCGGCACACAGACTTGTAGTCATTTAAAATGTCTCTAGTTAAGGCATCATTGGTGCTCAGCTTTCTTCAGAACAGGCCGTAAGCCTGTTCAATATGGCTGCCGAGCTGTGCTCTTCATTGTGTTGTCTTCATCGTCAGAGATTAGTAAGAGAGATGCTTCTTCATCATATGTTGGTTAGTAAGAGAGAGAGAATGTGGTTGAACAAGCAGATTTATAGATTCTCTGTCCAACCCTTAGAGCCAATAGGACGTCATGGTACTTAAAAGCTTCTGATCCAAGCCAATTCCAAACAGCCATAATTCAGACCAATGGGGGACTACAACATCTTAAAACCTGCCACCCCCAAGACCATATGTCTTTATGGCTATCTTGCAGGGGTTGAAAGACTCTAGCAGAGAAACACTCGCCAAACTGGTTTAAGGCACATCCTCCCCCAACTCTGTCATAAAATTCAAAGAGACCCATTCCTAAAGGGGGGGTAAACACTCACTAATGTAACACTAAATTACATTGCTTTGCCTAAATTACAAATAAAGACATACAAAATATTTATCAACTTATATGCAAAATCTTACATCACAGCATGGTGCAATGGCTATTATTGCTTCTTCAGAGCTGCCCAGGCGCGATTTGCAGTTTAGTCACTGGTCTATGTGGAGCTGCATTGTGCCTGAGGGTCTCTGTGGGTACTCTGCTTCCCCAAATTAAATGAACTAGCGCCTCTTTAAAATGGTTATCTGAGGTTGTGTGCCTCTGTACCTGTACCAATGAACTGGCAGCCAGTTTAGGATTAATTCCTGTCTTGCACCTGATGATTCCAGGTAATCCTACTTTTGAAATAATGGGTCAATAATATGCAGGGATGGATGAATGCTATAAATAGGCTAAATGGCATTGTCTGTTGCAATATGTTTCTGTGAAAAATAGGACTAATGTTTGATTGAAAAAAAAAGTCATTGTGATTAAATTAACTGCGTGTTAATTGTAAATTACCATATTTCCATCGAGCATATTATTTTTTTTCTATAAAGCAGAAATAACTGAGTAATTTCTATTACAATCAGTTGCTTATGCATATTAAGTGATCTCAGTTAGTTTATTAAAATTTTTGTGTAAAAGAAACAATTGACACCCTAATCAGTCAACAGTAAGTACTTTTTTTAGCCAATTACAATGCAATTTAATCTAGCACTTTGATTGATTGCACCAATAATTCTGCCTTTATAATGATATAAAGACATTATTGATTTTCTGCTTATTTATTCTGCCAGTTGTTCAAGCATACCAGTTTATTTACAATGGTTTTTTTTCAAGGGATGATATCCAGATACAGGAAAAAATTTTCACAACTTTTTAAATAAACTTGCTTACAAAAAAGTAACTAAATATGTTACATAGTTATAAAGTGCAATGCATTACAAACTGTGCTTTTCTTTTGCAATTATTTTTCTTCTAGTAGAGATGAATCCCATACTTGTTATCAAAATAGGTCTGTTTCCTTGAAAAAAGAGGCAAAAATATTGCAACATTCATTACTGCACTGCCCCAGATCAAGACGATAACATAAAACTGGACAGACTGAATGGAAAAACATTAAAAGACAACACAGTTAATTATTGAAACATTTTAAATTGCACATTGCCATGTATCATTTATGAATTAGAAAATAAATCTACTCAACTATCTTACCCACCAGCCTAATTGGATAGAAATACTGTATTAGCATGATCAAGTGGCACTCATTATCGCTTAGTTTTTGTTGGTTACAGTATCATGTACAGAGAGGGATTAGGCGCATGCGCTGATATCGCGTTTTGCCGTGTTCAGGAAGCGGACGCTGCTTAGTTGTTTCACTATAATTAAGATTAGGTATATAAATAGGTTTCACATTTCAGTTATCATTTTAGCACTGAAATTGTGACATAATATCTGGGACCTATTTTATTGACTTTAAGGTGTTTGGGTGAAGGGAAGGCAGTTTCAAGTGGCGCCCACTTTCTGAACAAGATCCGCCGCACCAGTAACCACTTGTAGGTAACTTACAATTAATGAAGCAACAACAACACGCTATGCCCGCTTTGGGGAAGTCCAAATAAGGTACTGTATAAGGAATCGAGTGATTGCACTGTGTGTTTCTGCTTTTTAGATTTTCGGCCATGTGTAGCACTTGCACTCTCACGTGAAATCTATCTCTATAAATATTGACCGAAAAAGCTTGATATTGAAGTGTACATCGCAAGGTACTGCGGTCACTCTATTTATTGTCTCTCACTCACACCTGTACCTCGACAGGCTGTTTTACAGCAGACTTGGATTAGCTGTTAGCAGACATCACCATTGTAATGTTTCCGGTGCGTGTTAGGTCTTGTGTCTGCGCGATGCGACCTTTTTATCCTCAATGTTTGAACGGAGCAACGATGACGCTGGTGCAACCTCATAAGCGTGCAGAATTCGCCTCAACGTAACTTTAGCAGGTCACTCATTCACTCCCCTTGTATAAATGGTTTGAATTTAATTGTTTAATTATACGGCGAATATTAGTTTGCCGTAAAATGATGTGTACGAAGATACGAGACAGATTTCACCCCTTATTAATTCAATACGGTATACAGTATTTTATGTTCTAGTACGGGACGATCCCATATTATAAGTAGTGGGTAGTGACGGGCGATACCACTATTTTTGAAATCGATACCAATACAAGTATTTTATGGTGATATTTCCGATACAGATACCAATAGCAATTCAAAAACAAATTACTAATATTAATGGGGCAGTTTGTATTTAAATTAACTAATATCACGGCACAGTATCATGGTCACCATAACAAATTTATTACAAAGTATATTTAATAAAATTAATTTCATGTCATGTTTTAACCCACTTACTGCAGATCATCGATAACGGATGTGGTGGGGGGTGCAGGGGCCTATCCTAGCTTCAATAGGGCGCAAGGCAGGAGCAAACCCTGGCCCATCCATTTCAGGGTGAACACACCAAACACACACCAAGGCCAATTTAGTTTTGCCAGTTCACTTAACCTGCACGTCTTTGGATGGTGAGAGGAAACTTACGCAGACACTATAGAAGAGCATGCAGTCTCCACACAGGGATGGTCCAGGTCACAAACCTCTGTCTCTTTACTGTGAGGCAGCAGCACCACCATACCATCCTGAATGAACATACAAAGGTAATTAAGATAATATGAACTTTTACATTTTCATAAAAATTTGGTTATTGATTTAATACATCACTTCACCAAAGTACTTAAACCGATCCCCTTAGAACACTAAAATTTACTAAAAAATAATATTCCTTCATATTTGTTTTCTATTATATTCTGCTCTTCTGTTTTATCGAGAAAGATTTTGTCATATTAGCTCTACATTTAGTTAAGTTTCAAATTTGTATTTAGAAAAAAAATAACGCTGACATTTTTACGTTTGATCCTATTTTGCCTCTGCGGGTGCAAGGCAGAAACAATCCCTGGACAGGGAAGGAACCCATCACAGGATGTACACACACATAACAGGGGCCAATTTGACATTGTCGATCCACCTAATATGCATGTCTATGGACTGTGGGAGGAGACAGGAGCACAATTCAAGTTTAACAATACAAAATTAAGTAGACAAATTATATTTTATTACACTAGATGCTGCTATTAAAGCAAATTAAATACTTTTAAATCCACTGAACTTGCATTTATTATTTGGAATGAAAAACTATTTTCAGGGAAAATGTTCATCCTCAAATTAGGTATGGCTATTAAGTATTTTGCACAGTGTTAAGACTATTTAACATTCGTATTTATGTATATTGGTTATACTGTATCTTTCATTTTAATTAGCAGAAAAAACAAAATGAACAGAACCAGTGAGAAGATGCCCTGACAGTGATGCTTTACACAATTATGTGTCCTCCATTATGTTAACAACGGGCTTCAAATTTCATAAGTTTCAATGAGTGGTAAACAGCAAAATGTTAAACTCAACTAAAAAGTTTTCAGTAAATCTCCATCTCCATAAACCTGCTAGTAGCAGATACCTGGATAACGTTTTGAGTCTCTTTGAAAACTCTTCTGCAATATCCCTTATCAGGCACTATAGCTAAATCGCTGTGCTTCTTTTTGCATCTTTTTGATGTTTTACAAATGTCTTTTTGTTGGTCAGTGTGTGTGCCTTTTAAATGTTTAAATGAGAGGCTTGTTTTGCCACTGTACTGTCCACTCTTCTCATAAATATTGCATCGGGTGGCTATACTTTCCATCTGTAAAAAGTAGCAACGTACAACGCTCTGCTTTCAGTCAGCCATTGTCATACACAGTCTGCACTTGTGCAAGGGGAGCGGTTGTATGTTGTTCTTACATCACAGCGTGTCTGCTCATTTCAGTACATGAGTGTGGAAAGTGCGTTAGTACATTCTTTGCCGATTTAGTATCCCGTCACTCAAAGAATCCTAGGGTCTTATTTAATTCAATTAATGCGGCCATTCACCCCCACTCTACGATGGGTTCAAATAGCATTGTTCATTCATGTGACCAGTTTCTATCATTCTTTGTCAGCAAAATCGATACTATCCGCCGTGGCATTGTTCAAACGGGCTATGAACTTCCTACTGTTAATCATGACATTGTCTTAGAATCCTTTGATCTAGTCTCACTTTCACAGCTAAAAAAAAACTATTGACACCCTTAAACCAGCCCCCAGTCCTCTGGATATTGTACCACCACGTCTCTTAGTGGAAGCCTTTGATGTGTTGGGCCCACCCTTACTAGCCATCTTCAATGATTCTATTAGTTCGGGAGTTGTGCCCTTATTTTTTAAACCTGCTGCAGTCCGTCCCTGTCTAAAAAAGGCAGAATTAGATCCTGGAGTTTTAGGCAATTTTCTTCCAATTTCCCAACTGCCATTTCTGGCTAAAATTCTAGAAAGAATTATTTATAATCAATTGGTTGATCACCTTAACTCCAATAATTTATTTGAGATCTACCAATCTGGCTTTAGGCGTTATCATAGTGTTGAAACGGCACTCCTGAAAGTGTTCAACGATATCTCTCTTATTACTGACTCAGGTGATGCGGCAGTCCTTCTCCTCCTTGACCTGTCCGATGCCTTTGACACTATTGACCATGAGATATTGCTGTTGCGGCTTGAACATCTTGTTGGGCTTAAAGGGGCTGCTCTTAACTAGTTCAGGTCATATTTTAACTGGTAGACATTTTTCAGTGACTTTTAATTCCTCTTCTTCATCTACTGCTCCTCTTAAATGTGGTGTTCCTCAGGGATCCATTTTGGGTCCTATTTTATTCTCCATATACCTTCACCCTATTGGAGCGATTTTTTGGAAATTTAACATTTCTTTTCACTGCTATGCTTATGATACTCAGGTTTATATTCCTGTCTGCAACTCTACAACAAATCAACTCCACAACTGTCTTTCTGAACTAAGATCCTGGATGGCTAATAATTTTCTTGATCTAAATCAAAATAAAACAGTGGTGCTTATAGTGGGTCCATCAGCTAAAGCCCAAATTGGTCTTGGACTTCTCAACTCTTTCTCTGTCTTTTGCAAACCTCAAGTCCGCAATCTTGGTGTAATCTCTGACAGTAACCTCTCTTTTGAGAAACAAGTAAATTCTGTAGTCAAGAGTTGCTTTTTCCAGCTTTGTCTATTAGGTAAGATCAAGCCTAGGGATCTTGAGATAGCTACTCATGCGTTTATTTATTCTTGCCTCGATTACTGCAACTTGCTGTATTCTGGGATTAACAAATCCCTGATACACAGGTTACAGTTGGTCCAAAATGCTGCCACTCGCTTTCTGGTTGGGGCAAGAAAGTATGACTCTGTTTCTCCTATTTTAGCTTCTTTACACTGGCTGCCTGTCAGTTTTCGAATTGATTTTAAAATCTTGCTGCTAGTTTTTAAATCTTTACATGGGCTTGCTCCTGCCTATTTATCTGAACTGTGTGTTTTACACCAGCCATCCAGAGTGCTTAGATCTTCTGGTCAGTTGTCTCTTGTTGTCCCACGTACAAAGTGTAAAACCAAGGGAGACAGGGCTTTTGCAGCTGCTGCTCCTCGCCTGTGGAACTCTTTACCTCATTACATAAAGGAGTCGTCTACAATTGAACTGTTCAAAACAAGATTAAAGACTCATTTCTATTCACTTGCATTCCGTGACCTTCAGTAATACTGATGGTTTCCTCTTTGTGATTATATAACATTACTTCTATTTTTTATGTATATAACATTACTTCTATTTATTATGTACTTTATTTTATGTTCATATATTTTATTTCTATTTATGTTAATTTGTTTTGTTTTTCTTTTATTCTATTATTGTAAAGCACTTTGGCCACAGCATTACTATGTTGTTTTAAATGTGCTATATAAATAAATTGACATTGACATTCTATGCCTCTGCAAGAACCCTGCTACCTATATATCCTACAGAAAAAAATACTAATCAATATTCTTTAATGATACTCGATGCCAAATGATTACAGTTTGAGTATCAAAGTATCGATTACTGTGGTATCGATCTGACCATCCCTAGTAGCAGGTGCCAACTCATTTGTTGTGTGTGGCTTAAGATTATTAAAAAATAACAGGAAACTGTCAAGCGCTGGTGACTCCCTACTGTTAATAGGCTTGGATTCATTTGGTGCTGCTTCATTAAAAACATGTGAAGCGTGGTCAGATTAACCAGATTAAACTAACGCATTTAGAGGTTTGTGTTAAATAAATAGTTAATTGCAGAAATTTTTAACATGTTAATCAGCAGCTCTAATAAGAAAAAAGCACATGATGGTTTCAAGCAATAATCTGAAAGTTTGCAGTTTTTGTGTTTATTTTTTTATCATGTTTCATCAGCCGTGTTGTTTAATTTTTAGACGCCGTATGGAGACATTAGCTGAAGAAAAGGAACACTTCATCAAACTCTGACTGATCTGCCCAACCTCCTCCCCCTTTATTAGTTTGACATGACATTGAATCCTGCAGTCTAGAATAACTAAATATGAAACAACAGACCTTTTGTACTGTCCGTAATAAGACTGTCTAATGGTAAAAAGTTTTAAAGGTCGATTTTTACTTCTACGTCAATCTTACGGCATTTCCTGACATGCACCTCCTCAAAAATGTGACTATGCACCGCATCGATGCAGACCCTACGACTCCGATTGGCCAGTTTGGAAATTACGTATTTCTGTTCGTCTTACTCTACTCTGGAGAAAACATGAAGCAGACCAAGAAAAGCCTTGTCGCAAAAGTTTGAATATATAAATTTAAATAATGCCTTATCACATCAGATGGTGGTCAATGCGTGGCGCAGATTAATGTTTTACAAAGTGGAAAAATGTGAGGTACAAATACATTCGCCTTCAGGAGAAAATGTATAGAAAAAGGAGAATTGATCCATGAGGATCTGCATATTAATGGATCATTTGCTGTTCTTGAATGCTACAAAACACCACCAATTAGCACTGGGACACGTGCCTATAGCGCAGCATGTAAACTCAACCAGCTGCTCAACACTGAAGTATACTGTACATCAGCCTTTAGTGAGTATTTGTCTTTTTACTTACGCTATCTTAGTGGTGGCGCCTCATGGATTCCTTGTCCTGGTTTCAAATCCTGCACTCTTGCTGTTTGGACATTCTTCCTTTACTCTTCTTTAGAGATTTTAAAAACAATACTGTATGTAAGGACTTTACCTTTCTCCTAATTGTATATTGCTATGGCGCTAGACAAGTTACATTAGCCAGGGATGAGTCACCAAAAGAATGAGCTGGAATTACAGCATCAATAGCAGGAGCACCTATAAAAATGGCAATGCTGCACAGTCTCAGGTGTATTTTCCAACTAGTGCAGCAAAAGGCAAGCAGTCTGTTTAAGTATAGCAAGCTACCTCAAAGAATCATGTAAAGAGCAGAAAATCCATCCATTGTGGTGCTCAGTGCATTAGTGTCTGAAGCAGGACATGGAGGAGACCTACAGTCCGACTTATCAGAGCGCAGAGTGCTTTTCAGACCTAAAATGAACCTTCTTGGCTCTTCTGAGGAGGTGCTGGAAAGTCTCGAGGCTCAGATCCCTAATCTGTAGTGCCATTTGCAGTAGCAGCACAGGGATGTGGACAGCTGAGAAACTGACATCTGGGCAGCTCCACCACCGTCTCTCCATCTGCTAAGGCCTATTAGTCCTAGTGTGCAAACAACAATGGAGCTTCAGGCTCATGGAGCTGGGAAAAGGTGTGGCAGATCGAGTTGCCACTGACAAAAATAAGCTGTGAGAAGCAGAGCCAGTGCTAAAAATGCACAGGCAAATGACAAGGCAGATCGTAGAGGAGTTGTGAAGCGGTGGTAAAGGGAGAGTGTCAAAGCTGAGATCCAGACATAGAACACAGTTTGCAGTGCCAGATCAGTAAAGGAAAATGGCAAAGAGACTGGAACATCTACATCACTACACAAGGAGGTTCTCCTACTTGCTTACAGCTGACTAGCATTGAACACCTCGCTACACCGAACGACAGCACAACACTTAACATCCCAGTTGTGCCACCTGCTAGTGCAGTACGCAACATCCCTACTGTGCCATCTGACAACACACTGCTCCCAAACCCTGCTGATGTGCCCTCAACACAAGCTGCATGACCGAAGCAAGAGAGAAGACCACCCTGCCGTTTAATCGACTTTGTGCACTATTACAAAGAGTTGGAAGTGGCCACTGGGGACAGCAACTTTGAAGGGAGGGCTGTGCAACAGCATTGGACAAATTACATCAGCCAGGGATGAGTCACCAAAAGAATAAGTTGACATTATCTACAGTATAGATAGATAGATAGATAGATAGATAGATAGATAGATAGATAGATAGATAGATAGATAGATAGATAGATAGATAGATAGATAGATAGATAGATACTTTATTAATCCCAATGGGAAATTCACATTCTTCAGCAGCAGCATACTGATACAATAAATAATATTAAATTAAAGAATGATAATAATACAGGTGAAAAAAACAGACAATAACTATGTATAATGTTAAATATTAACGTTTACCCCCCCTGGTGGAATTATAACAGTCTTTATAATTATATAAGTATAACAGGAGCACCTATAAAAACGGCAGCTCTGCACGGTCGCAGGTGCATTTTCCATCTAGTGGGGCAAAAGGCAAGCAGTCCTTTTAAGGACAGCACGCCACCTCAAACAGCCATGTAAAGAGCAGAAAATTAATCCATTGTGGTGCTCGGCACCGGTGCTACAATATCTTTTTTATGCAAGCCTGTATTTATTTATTTATTGTTATTTCTTCATTATTATTCTTAACTTATTTAATTTATTTTTATTTTCTTGTAACTTTTCCTTTGGACATCTGTAAATCACTTTGAGCTACATCCTTTGTATAAAAATGTGATATAGAAATACATGTTATTGTATTGTTTTGGAGAATTGTTATAATAGAGTGCCACGTCAAGAGGTCTGGAGATGCATGAGAGAAAAAGGAGTTCCAGAGAAGTATGTGAGGATTGTCCAGGAGCAGGGACTAGGGTTATGAAGCACCATGGATCTTCTTTAAGTCCTTACCATTTTGAACTGGTTATGGATGTGTTGAGTCATGGGATTCAAGACCAATCCCTCAGGTGCATGCTTTTTGCTGATAACCTTGTGTTGTGAAGCATCAGAAAACAGGAAGTTAGATGAACAGAGAAGAGCTTTGATGATGATTGAAAATAAATAGGAAAGAGACAGAATATTTGGGGTTTAATGATGATCAGATAGACATTACCATGTATGTAAAAGAGTGGATCAGTTTAAATATCTAGGATCAGTTGTAGCCCTAAAAGGAGAACTGAATGCAGAGATAAATCATAGAGTGCAATTTGGATGCCCATTCTGATTGGACACTGGACAATCCTTGTCCTTCCTTCACAGCTTTATGCCCTGGCCAGGAACATGCCTCTATCCTCCTATGTAAATTCATATTGTGGCAGGCGGTCAGGGCCCATACCCAGCCGGGATGCCCTGATTATGGAAGGACCAGGGCAGAGAGTACTTCTAGGACAGTTCCTCACCTGGACCGACAGAGGGCAGCCCCCTTGGTTTTCAGCGGGGCCACAGGTCATGAGCATAGAAGCTCAACCCTGTTGGGGCCCATGGCCACTGCCAGGGGGCACATGGATATTTGTGGGGCCGTATTTGGCAGCACTTCCACCACACCTGGAAGTGCTGCCGGAAGAACCTTGGAGTCCTTCCAGGTGCCCTATAAAAAGAGGCTAGTCACCAGCATCTAACACCAGAGTCGGGAGGAAGAGGACAAAGCCAGTCTGGAGGACTGGAGACAGCGGCAAAGGGACTGTGTTGGTGTTTAACCTTGGTGCTGCAAAGTGCACTTGTAAATAAACTGTTTGCTGTGTGGACTAAAACCTGTGTCCTGCCTACCTGTGTCGGGGTTAGGAAGGCTGTATGCCCCTGGGCATCACAATATATAAACATATATATATACTGTGATGCCTGAGTCGCAGTCTTGTACCCCAAAACACGAGGTTGAGTCTCAGTAGTTTAGGAAAATCAGATTTATTCTAATTGAAACAGGAACAACAGGGTTATTTATTTCATCGGGAGCTACCACTCTCCTATACACAGACACAGCAAACGGGCAAAGTCGTGGTCAGGTCAGTGGACAAGTTATACTGTTCCCTGCATTTAGAATTTACCTTGCATCACCTGTCAGTTACAGGCATGTATAGCGTGATCTCGATCAGCTCGTACTTGTTTTCACTGCACTCTACTGCTGCGCTGCAAACCTGTGGTTGCCTCGGCAATGGAGAAGCAGTCCTCCACAGATGTGGCAGGTGCGATTCGGTGTGTCGTTCCATAGGGTGGGGGTTCCTAAAAGAGTTCAGAAACCTCACAATATATAAACAGGATGGAGGCATCCTATTAATCCTTCTGCCTGCGTCTTTTGTTGTTTGAGGTATGGTGGCACAGTCTTTAACACTGCTGCCAGACAGCTCACATCCTATTTTTGACTAAAATAATCAGTTCAGAATGCTTGGCAGATGCTTCCCTGGTACACCAGGACACATATAAAAATCATTGCACCATTAAAATCCATGCAAAACTAGTTCAGTTCCTCCTTCCCCATTCAAAGCATTTCACAGAGTTCAGCGAAGTTCCCTGACATTTCTGTGATTTTCCTGAACTCACAAAGAAGCGAACTCCACAGTGTTCACCCATGACTATTGGTGATAAACTAATATTCTGTTGTCTGAATGTTTTCTGCCTAAATTAAGAACTTCAAAGAAACAAGATGGAATCATTCCTACATAGACCGGGATCAAAGTAACTGCTAAGAAGAACAGTTCCTGAATAATGCACAGCACTCTTAATTCTATTGATGCAATGTGCCAAGAATTTTCTTTAGTTTGAGCGAAGCTAAAGCAAACCAAAGAAGAATAAAACATTTCAGGGTAATTATGTGCATAGAGAGTTTCAGGCATCAAAAAAGACAACTTTGGTCATTGTCATTAACATCATCATTTTTATTTCCTATTTGAATTTTGTCTACAAGCTTATCAGTCAAGACTGTTTTACAACATTAAAAAAACATTTGCATCCCATACAACTTGCATATTTGATGGTACTTTTTTAATGTAGTACCGGAGAATAATTTAAAAATGGAAGTAATATGTTGCACATTGGAGGAATGACTCAATCTAACCCAAAGAGCAACATTATAGTGCATGCAGACCTGGTGCTACAGAACCTATTTTCATCCATGTCAAATTCATGTTAAAGATATTTGGTATCCAGGTTTAGCTGGGATACAGGAGAATAATGCATAATTTTACATACAGTATATAAGGACACATAAAGAAGAAGTGCAAAGTAAAGAAGTGAAATATAATCATCAAAATAAATCACAGTTGGATTTTGGATGGAGACATAGCCTTTTTATGCTTTATTACTGCAAATATAACTTACATGTACAAAGGTAGGGATGTGCATTGGGTTGCACTACCACCTGATTTATGGAATATCCTGGGTTCAAATTCTAGACTGATTATCCATGCTGAATTGATGTATTTATCCTGTGTTTACCTGGGTTTTTATCCAAGTATAACAGTTTTCCTCTACCAACCCTCCCTGCTGCAGGTTAGACTGATTCACAATTCACAAACTGACTCGAGTGTGGATCCTTGCATGCAAGGGCCCTCTAATGGCTGGTGCCATTTCCAAGGCTGTTTCGCCTTTTGCCCAGTGCTGCAAAGATATGCTCTGGCTCCCCACAACTCAGAATTGGATTAAGTGTGAGAATATTATGTATACTAGCTGTGCTACCCGTCTAAGATGGGCTGAATTTGAAGTAATCAACGTAGTCTTCAGCATTACAATTTGCAGTGCAATATGCAATGTGCCTGTTATATGCCATTTGGTAGGGGATTTGTGAAGCACCATCTGTATGAATGACATATGCAACACATTTAATACAAAAAATGTTTGTGATTTCCCATCTTTTAGAATGACAGAGACATAGCAACCAGGCAGTTGGTAAGGTAGCTGTTATGTACAAAAGTGTTGTGAATACATTAGTCTGTTGTAGGTTTAAAGCTGGTTCAAATAGTCATATCTAGGTGTGTGTTCTACTACAAAAATGAATGCCACAGACTGAGGATTGTATTCAGACATGCTCAAGCCAAAGAAGTGTCAAGTCAAAGCAATTCTACGGTCTACTCATTTCTGTAAATACTTGTACCATTACATGAGCACAAGTGTGGGAATGCTTAAGAGTAGGGCCCTCCTCATACACATACCCACAACTAACTGCAAACTCACGTTTTCAAAACTGGGGGAGGAAAGTCCACAGAGGTACGGGAGAGCATGTCATCTCTACAGAGACAACGGCCAGGCACTGAATTTGAACCCAGGACACTGAATCTGTGAGGCAGCAGTTCTAATCACTGCACCCCTAGCCATTATACTTACTCTTTACTTTATTCAGTGTTATATTTAAAATTCTCACCTCACACAGTAATAGTTTACCACGCATATAACAAATGGTTCAATATTCAGTACATAAATATAATTTCAAACAAATACCTTTGCTGTCTGTGCAACCCTTGTGAGTATACATTACTCATAATTAAAAGTAAATATGCCAATGATGGAGAAAACTCTGCAAAATTAAATAAATAAATACGTCAACACAGAACATCTACCTGAAAGCAAGGAATTTCTGAATGTACTGCAATAAAATATTTTATATGAAGAAACACAAAAATAAAATTAAAATTACAAGGAATTATTAATTAATTACAAGGAATTATTACAAGGAATTAATTAACACTCGACTACTAACAAATATGTTTATAAAAATATATTCAAGACAATAAGTATTGCTTGCATTTGAAGAAAATCAACATCAATGAAAAATGTTGGAGGAATATGTGGAATAGAAATAAATACATGAAGGGGTCACCGCAAGACTGATGGCAAAGAGAATTAGGATAATGATAAATATTATCAAGAAATATGTTACGTATGTTACTGTATGAGTATATCACAATTCAGAATTACGTATCTTAAAAATGAACCGCATCGTAAAAGCGATGTGCTAAAATTACTATGTTTAAATGCTCCAGTTCACATTTTCAGTATACTATATAACACAATCTTAGAGACCGTCAAACTTAATTAAATTTAGGTTTGAAATGGAAGTATGCTTATATACATATCATTTTATTTCAAGCATATTTAAGTAAAAATAGATTGGCTATATAGAGTACCATGAGAACGTATTCTCTCCCTTCATAACGTCCTCAATTGTTTCACATTTTTGTCGCTGAATGTTTTCAAGTCTTCATACAAAACCCTGCTGTTTACATAAAGGGCACCTGAGTAATGTCTAAATCTTATGGCTCTAAATTAAGAACGTCAGAGAAGCAAGACACAGTCATTCATACATAGACGATATACTGGCAAAATGAATGTTGAATCTAATTCTGAATACTGCCCTAGCAGTCCTACTCTACTGATGGAGTGCCAAGTATTTGTCTTATGCTTTCGTTCATGCTTTTACCTACACACACACACTGCCAATGAATAATGTTCCAGAGAAAATGCCATAAGTTATTTATTTGGATTGAGTGACAGTAAAGCAAACCAATGAAAAATGTCAAGGTTATTCTGTGCATAGAGTGTTTCAGGCATCAACCAAGATCATCATTAGAACCTACAATTAGATAAAATGGCATTTGAGTGAAAAAAAAAACATTTATTTTCATTTATCTCACAATGTTTTTCCATAAATGTCCATAATGTAATTGCTTTCTGGTTATATTTACCCAATTAAAGGAATAATTACAGTCAGCTGATTAAATATAGCCAGACCTTTCCAACAGGAGAATATACAGTATATTGTAAACTTCAGATTTGTAATTTCATCATAATTGACTTTAAACCTCGGGCATTTAAAGACACACCATTATGGCAACCTATAGACAACACTAATATCCACTACAAAAAGCATTGAAACAGGAGGGTCGATTAAAAAAAGATAAAACATTTTTGTAGTATGATATTTGGTACATAATCTGTTGTCTGGAATATAATTAATTGGTTCTAGGTTATATCTATATCTATGCAAAAGGACGAAGGTCCAAGTCTTTAGAGTCCTGGTGCTTCCTGTCTTGCTATATGGTTGCGAGACATGGACACTCTAGTGACCTGAGACGAAGACTGGACTCCTTTGGTACTGTCTCTTCAGAGAATCCTTGGGTACCGTTGGTTTGACTTTGTGTCGAATGAGCAGTTGCTCATGGAGTCCGGAATGAGGCACATTACCTGCATTGTGAGGGAGCGTCAGTTACGGCACTACAGCCATGTGGCGCGTTTCCCCATGGGTGATCCGGCTCGTAAGATCCTCATTGTTGGGGACCCAAGTGGCTGGACCAGACCAGGCCTGGGCCTGGGGGGTTGCCAACCGGGATCCCAAGTTGTTTCATCGTTTACCAGTGCATGCTCCCCAACTTGACTTGACTTGACTTGTGCTAGGTTATCACAAATGTTTTCCTAGATTTTCCAGGTAAGGTAGGAAGAAGTTTCAAATTACTATAAGGTAGTTAAACTCACTAACATGGCTCTTGAGTGTGCTGACGTGCTGCATGTTGATTAGCACTTGCAAGTAAGAATATCACTGTACTCTGTACACGTGACAACAATGACCGTATAAATGACACTTATTATGATGCTGTACTTTCTGCGTCAAGTTTCCAGGACACAACAAATGCACATAATGTCACGATCAGAGGAAAGGAGATCAGGAAAAAAGATGCTGATATCTGTCAGTCTGGAGAAAAACTCTAAAGCTATTTCTAAGGCTGACTGCACTGAATCACAGGGAGAGCCATAATCTCAGGAAATTGGGAAGAGAGAAAATTATTTTTCATGGTACTGTATATTTTCATTAAAATTCATACTTCTGAATATTTCTAGTTTATTGCTGTATATTTCTTATTTGGTTAAGGTAACTCAAGCTTTCATAAATACACATATACTATGTATTATACGAGGGACGTTCAAAACGTTTCCGCACTTTTATATATTTGTTGGAAACAGTGAAGGTGGGAGGAGTGGTAATTGGGCATTAAGAAGCTGGTACAATGCTGGGAAAATTGCATTGCAAACGAAGGTGCTATGTAGAAAAGTGATGTCATTTGTTTTTGAAATTCTAGAAAGTTGATTCTGTTCATCTGGACATAGTTTTTTTCCCCATACGTTTCATCACTCATCCAAGTGACTTCCTCAGTCTCTTCTCTCTGACAGAGTCAACTTTCTAGAATTTCCTTACCTGGATTATTGAGTGTGCATCGAGACATGTTTTTGAAATTCTTAATAAATAGAGCTAAAAACAGTGCGGGAAACTTTTTGAATGTCCCTCGTATACATTACACACATATATATATATATATATATATATATATATATATATATATATATATATATGTATATATATATATATATATGTATATATATATATATATATATATATATGTATATATATATATATATATGTATATATATATATATATATATATATATATATATATGTATATATATATATATATATATGTATATATATATATATATATATGTATATATATATATATATATATGTATATATATATATATATATATATGTATATATATATGCACACAAGAGGGTTGCCTTCTAGGCTCACCTGTGGTTTGCAATATCACTCTGGGACAAGAGAGGCAATGGTGTTGTCTCCTTTCTCCCTCACAGTGCAGAGAAGATACCCAGTGAGGGCACTAAGCCAGAGAAGCCACACCCCTACAACCCAGATGTTATTAAACAGATGTCCCTGGAAGATGGCATGGCATTTTTGACCTTAGCAGCCGGGGGTGGCCTGACCCAAAAGCATAACCAAGGCATTAATCTAGGCGATTGCCTGTTATTTTTGTTTTTGCAACGTGTTGAATAGCACCTATTTGTCATTCTGTGGGACTCACTTGGTTTGTCATTCAGCTACAATAGATAGTTAGATACATAGATAGATACTATATATTCACACTGTACATACTCACGATATATATCTTCTTAACTGAAGTAACACAATTCGGTTTGAATGTTTTGATTTTCGGCAATTAATGATGTGACTAGAGAACACTAGCTAAAACATGTACATTTACAATTGTAATTTTTAGATCGTAATAGTTCAGCAGTAGATTCATAATATTATGGGAAGAACATTACTTTTGATGCCCCTCAGCAGTGAAAAACAAAAAAAATTCATCTTATACTGAAGGTCATGAGAAACTAGGTAAAAATGGTATAAGATGGTCAAAAAAAGATGACTATCCTTTTATATTAAACAAAATATTGAGCAGGTCAGACCGTGACTCAAAACCTTAGCAGGAGTTTTAGAGTAAACATCAAGTTTTAATTGAGTACATAGAAATTCAATAGTATAACTCTGCAAGCTCAAATGAGACCAGCTAAAATGTTCAATGGAAAGCCTTGAGTTGACCTCAGGAAACATTATGCAGACGTTTGGGAGAAGACACACATTTAGATACTTCCCCGCTATTCGTCTTTAGCAGGGTGGATTGCTTTCGTCAAGCGCAGACCAGTTTGATCTTACAGCAGCATGATAATGCTTTAATTTTTCTACACTATAATTGCAAAAAATATCAATGCATAGTTCAACCAAAAGGTAGTGTAGGATAGTGGAAAAGAAACAGGGATGGAACCACAAGATTGACATTCCACTCTTCTCCAAGTCAGTTTTCCCCTGTGGTCCATATGTAAAAATAAATGTAAACATTTTTTTTTTAAATTATTAGTTCTTGGCAACATAAGGTAACATTAACTCCTTCTGACTCACGGCCCTCCATACAAGTGCCCTCTTTTAGTGACTTTCATTTGACTGTACCTGAGTTTTTCTGTTCCATTCTTCACTGTCCTCTTTTGAGGGTAATATTCTTTATAGTTACATGAATGCACATGTAGTTAAAGGCCCTTTCTAAATATTTAGCCTTTGAAGAGAGCTGTGGTTTAACAGTAAGGCTCACAAATTTGTTTCTAAACAGTTACACTGTATACTGGAGAATTCACCTATAAAACCACCTTTTTTTAGGTTGGGGACATTTTTAATCTGTTAACATAAGAACTTCTAGTTAACCTGGCACATGTTGTTGTGTCATGTACATTTTTTGATGATGTTAACTGCACAGTTTCCTGTAAAATCGCTAAATGAGTTTGCAGATTGTACAGCATATTCTGATTTAACACTTTAGTACTCTGAGTAAAAAACTTGAGTCGCACAGCTAAATCATTCCTAGAAATGTACACTTTATTTGTATTGTAACACCTTGAGTCCAGACCTGAGAGAGACATGCTTTTCAGGAGGCTGTGGACTATCAGAAGAGATTCCCCAAGAAGCTGGTTACATAAGCAGTACCCTGAACAGCGTAAGAGAGGGTGCAGACATGGCACTGTGAGGAAGCACTTTATTCCACGTTACCCTTCTGCTGACTCCTATTAACCTGTGAGCGTGGCAACTGGCTTAGAAACTAGGGATAGTGTTGCAGTCGGGATGCCTCTGATCACAGGTGAGCGGATTGAGGTGGGGCTGGCCATCATGGGTGTGCAGGCCAAAGGGACAAGGCAGCTGAGGGCACATGGTGCCACACAAGACCTGGGCAGTGTGGTGCAGGAGGTCACTGAAGAAGCCAAAGGTCCCTTCTAGGGCCATACCAGCGGTCTGGTGTAAGGTGGACTGAATCCATCTCTCACATGCCTCAGTTCATTACAGTATTTTAGTAATGGTGGTAGGATAAATCTTAATGAAGAATTCTGTGAAGAGTCCAGAATGAAATATTTAAAGTGACGTATTGTGCTGAATGCTGGCTCACCCGTTTGATACTTTATGGTATTCTTACAGTTCTCAATTGTTAACCAAGCACCTCCTTCCTTCAAACAATCTGTAAATTGAAATCTATTGAAAATAGCGTTAAGAGAAGAAATTCACACTGGCTGAGGCACATTAAACTTAATAGGAAATGTTGTTTGCACCTTTGTTATAAATTTGGATTTAATGTATGCCATAATGGTTAACACATCATCACGTCATCCATGGTCCCTCAAACTGAATTTAGCATACAGCACTGCCACGCCACTATATACCCAAACCCCAGTGACTCACTGCTCTCCCCAGAATTCATCACATCCTTGTGCGTCATTTCAATATTTCAAACTAGCACTGCAGTGCCTTCATCTCTAAAGTGTGTCTGTCTCCCCTTCTTTCCGAAATGTTCCTTTGCTTGTCAGTCATCTCAATTTGGTTGCCCCACAGGTTACGTGAGATGTGGTGATCTCATGGGAAATATTTATAATATTTTCGTTACCATAGAGTTGAAAGATCTCTCTATCAACAGCTTTGTTTACAGGATAAATCTCAAATCGCTTTATAAACAGTACTCTAAATAGAGGGTGGTAGATCACTCGTCACAGAATTTGAATTTGGAGAGACTTGGCTAATTTTACTATACAATCATGAGGCAACTCATTGCAAATGTGGTTTAAGGAAAATGTCTGTAAATGGATAGATGTAACAGAGAAAGAGAACATCTGCCATATTTATTTTAATCGCTTTTCTTACCCTGACAGTCTCTCACCTAATGATTGCTGCCATACAATTTTAAGCAAAAAAACACAAGTGACCTATGCTCATACATTTTATAGCAGCAAACAATTACTGTATAGTGGTGTTATTTAAATGAAATAACCTCGTATCGAAACTTGTAAATAGTGACTGTTGTGCCCTAAGAGCATATTTTAGGGTTTATTGGGAAACTGCAATTTTATCTTTTTGGAAGTCTCCAGCTTACAAGCATTTCAATGAACACAATGGGAAGTGAAATACCGCTTGACGCGTTCTCTGATCTGAAGTACTGCGAGGGTGTAGGTGTCAGCTGCAACCCACCTTAGCATTGTGACAAAGTAATCAGAGTTTATATTACTAGAAACTTAAACATTTCTGTTTCCAAAATTAACTTAAAGTAAACCTTGCTCATCAGAAGCTAAACTGTCTGATTTGGCTTGATGTAACTAAGCTATTGACATAACCTATCATTTCAGGACAGCATGGTGTTCAAAGCGAGAGCTTTTCTATCTTAATATGATCTGCAGTTTAACACTGCAGATCATGTCATGTCATTTTCTAACTCCGTTATTCTAGACTAGGGTCCGTGGAGGGTGCTGAGGCCTACCCCAGCTAACACAGAGCACAAGACAGGAACAAACCCTGGACGGTATGCCAATCTATCGCAAGGCGAGCACACCCATACACCAACACACACTAGGGCTGATTTAGTGTCGCAAGTCTGCTTCACCTGCATGTCTTCGGAGAGTGGGAGAAAACCCATGCAGACATGGGGACGATATGTAAACTTCATGCTGGTGGGACCTGGGATGCAAACCCTGGCCTCCTTTACTGCAAGAGACAGTAGTGCTACCCCTGCACCACTGTGCACCACCGTGCCATGCACTAAAATAGTATTTTTTAAAATAAATAAAAAACAGACATCTCTACCATAGTTACTGTTGCTGCCTTATTGTTTCAGATGCTATTTCTGTGAAATGAGTACATTTTGCTTTATCTGTGTGTGTTTTTGTCCAGGTGGCTCCAGTTTCTTATTGTAACTCAAAGATGGGCTTTCTAGGCTAACTGATGGCTCTGGACTGGCCTAATTAAGGTGAGTGTGAACTGGCTATGATTTTGTTCTTTTTGCCTTACGCCCAATGTTGCCATGACAGGTTTTGGTTTCCCTTTACATTGTACTGTATCAATATGTTCAGAAAATTGATGGATGGCAAAAAGCATACCTTTATTCAACACACCATTCATAATGCAACAACTAAAAGTTAATATAAACTGCTGCATTGTTCTGTAACGTGCCTCTGTTAATCACTCACTCATTTTTCATATTATATAATCATATAATTTCCATAGTAATAAAAATGCATATTGTATGTATTCATCTACAAAAACTTTGTTTGCTACCAGTACACCTTGTGCAGCAATATATAGTACTGTACTACAGTAAATTTATCAGAGGCAAGGTCTCACATTTTAAAATAGCTTCAGATATTCAATGCAATATACCTGATAATGTCATATGAAATCTTTTACCATTTCCTTGTCCAGGCAAGTGCAAGATCTCTTAAAAAAACTACACAAGAACAGGCACAAGCTGAAGAAAGTTACCTACACTCTTTTAAGTTGTTAATTGTCGCAAGCATTATTTAAATTGAGCCATGGAAGACTTACTTGCTTACCTACCTATTACCTATAGTAGCTCAAGTCTCTAATTCACAAGCTTAAATCAACAAGAGTATGTTCAAATATCTGAGTGTTTCCCTTAAAACTTGAGATAAATATAAAGTCCCTTCTGTCGGTAGACACAGCTGTAAAAGAACGAGGAGCTTGGATATAAATTTCTTTAAATTTAACAAAATTTTTTTTCTCCTCCTCCCAAATGTAAATCTGTGAAAAGGTATAATCACTTCCCAGGGCAAGGTAGCAACGATCTTTGAAAGAAAATGGTTGCATGATCATTGATCCACGAGAAGGTAGAGCTTGAATTTCTGAAAACTGTTTGTTGCTCCATTTCAGTATTTTGGAATCACCAATAAACCTGGTTAGGGAGAGGTAAAGGTCATTTTTGATCCGGTAGCTCTTCACAGCCACAACATCCTCCATATTTTGGATTTCACTCTGCTGAATAAACTTCTTCGAGCCCCTGTTCCACTGAAAGATAACTGGCACTTGGGAACGACTTGCCAGGATAAGATGAGGTTTTCCATCAAGATCCACAAATTCAGCATCTGTGTCCCTGAACCACTCATGCAATGGCTGATATGAATAAAATCCTTTGCTATTCCATTTATAAAGGGTTGTCAAACCAGCTTTTGAACTGTCTGCTATTACAAAGAACCATTCTTTGTCAATCAAGAATGCCTCAATATCATTCGGTTTGGAAATTTTGGTAACTTCAATATCTTGAAACTTTGCAAACTTGGTGTGGCTTTCATCATATTTGTAGATGTGAGAGCCCCCAAATAACTGAGCCACTACAATGAAGATCTGATCTTCAATTAATATAGCTTTACATCCAACGATTGACTGGCCTGTAAGTAAGAACAACAATACTTATTAGTGACATACCTAGGATCAACAGAGCAAATATTTCATATTATCATTCATATTCCTGCAGTGTGTTCACAAATGCAAATTACAAATTTTAACATTGTTTATTAGCCGGCATGATTAATGAAGAAAACTTCTAAAATGTTCTGTTTTTTATAAAATAAAATACAATATATTTGTCAAAATCACCTGCCATTACAATGCTTAAAATGTGATGGATATTCACAGATATTTGCATACCAAAGTGAAGATGGACCTTTTCTGTATAAAAAAATAATAAAAAATCATTAGTTTGATCAGTTCGTTAGTTATTTTGAACCCAGAGGAAAGATAAATAAGATTTCATAATATTTAAGAGGGACATTTCTAAACTTTTTAGCAAAACAAACCCTGAAGATGGGTCAAGAAGCATTGCAAAATAAGTAAATAAATAAGGTGTTTAAGAATTATACTGCAGCTATATAACACCTATTCAGTGAAAAATATCTCAAATATTTGCATCCCTACTGTTACCACAGTTGCTATGGATGGTTAAAAAAATCCCAGAGGTGCATGATACAATCAAAAACACAGTGGTGATGTTCCTCACCTTTTTCAAACAAATACATAAAATCCTCCTATACCGTCGGCCTATTTCTCTTCTAAACACTGTGACCAAAAGAGATAGTTTCAGCACCCCAAACTACACAGACACAAGTCCTCAGTGAAAACATAAGGTTTATTATTAACAATCCATATTACTAACCGAGAATGCTAAACCAGATGATGGACGCAGGCACATCCGGCAATGGGCCGTAGCTGCAAAAAGACATACTGCGCAGGCGCAAAAAGAGTCCGCGAGAGTCGGCTGAGGAGCCGAGAAAGGCGGACAAAAGAGGGCGAGAGAGGTGGATGAGGGGCCGCGAGAGGCGGACAAGACCACAGAAAAAAGGAGTGAGCACAGGAAAAATGGAGAAATGAGGAAACGCAGGCAAAGCACGAAACACATTGCACACGAAACTAGACCCAAAAAAAAAAAAAGAGGCTCGCGCACAACAGCAAGGCACCCCCCCCCCCCCTACAGGCACCGGACGGGACACACACCAAGAGGGGGATTCAACAAGCCCATGGAACACAAAAAAAAGAACACAAAACCACCCCACAGACCCTACAAGCAAGGGACGGGACACACACAAAGAGGGGGATTCAACAAGACACAGGAATACAAAAAGAAAGAAGACGCTCGCGCGACAACAATCCTCAACCCCCCCCACACACAGACACATCCATAAGAAGTGACACCCAAAGCCACATATTCTAAAGTGAACATCAACACCTTCACACTAGACAGCATAGGTGTCAGCATTGGTGGATCTCCTTACAATAAAGCACTATTAACCGTTCAACTGCAGAAAAGGAAACATATTAACAGTGACTGCGATCCTCCTTATTACTTATCCATATTTCGCATGCTGAGAAAGAAACAAGTCATGAATACACGGTCACGGGTACAAAACGAAAAGGAAATAATAACAGGAACAAACACACGAACACGAAAGAAACAACAAAATAGACGGCTATGCAGCATAGGTGGATCTCATTACAATAAGGCACTATTAACCGTTCAACCGCAGAAAAGGCTCCATATTAACAGTGAGTGCAATACTCCTTATTACTTATCCATATTTCTAAAAGAAAAAATGTCTCGACTCCAAAAACGCAAAGCTCAACTAAAGCTTCCAACTAACGATGTACCTAAAAGTAAAAACTTTATGAACTGCATTAGATCCTACAATAGTTCATTTGCTTTTGCATATACCAGAGTAAATATCAGGCCACCAAAAGGCAATGGCCCATACTGCTTTCGCATATGTGCACAAATACTGCATCGCATTGGAACAGTGCACCCTGAAACAAATCAACAACGCAAATATGCACAAATCTACATCCTAGATCCACATTACGCAAACTATCAATCAAAGTGCTGCATCGCAACAGGCATGGATTCAAAACGAAACACCTCCCGTCTCAGACATACGTTAATGGCAGCGAAGGCTACAACGGGCTTCTCACACAGCACAGGCAAATCGATTACAGCTCCAGAACAACACGTCCCAAATACTACACATGCAACAACGTGCCTCTCAAACGGCACAAGGAAAACATACACCAGGAAAATTCATTCGGATTAATGAATGTCATTTGCAATCATTGTCATTCAATTCACTTCCCTGAAGAAACAACTGGCAATACAAGTGATACATTTACACGTTGTTGTCAAAAGGGTCAAATTAGACTGCCTTCTTTACATTCATATACTGAATATCTACAGAAGCTTATAACTGACGATGTACCTGAAAGTGAAATCTTTATCAACTACATTAGATCCTACAAATCGGTATCCACTATGAACATTAACGGTGGCACTGCACGTGACATCCGTCTTGAAAAAATGTTGTTTATTGATGAATGTTCAATGGCATGAAGTCACTTACTCAACACCATTCATAAACTTCTACAAACGTTTATGAATAATGATATTCAATTTGGAGGAAAGGTACTTTTATGAGGAGGAGATTTTAGACAGTGATTAGCTATTCTTCCAGATGCCATGCACTCAGCTATTGTTCAGTGCACCTTAAAATACGCAGACAATTGGCATTGCTTTCAAAAGCTACAGTTAGTAAAAAAGATACGATGTCCAGAACCAGATCATAACAATTGCTTATTACAACTGAGAGATGGTACACTCACCAATACAGATGGACTTCAGCAACATATTATTACAATTCCTCAAGCCTTTATCTGCGACGACTTAGTTACAGAGACATTTGGAACAGCAATCTCATTAGACCAAATGCCCCTTTTAACACAACGCACTATATTATGTCCAAAAAATATTAATGTGGAAAACATTAATACCCAAGTCATTCCATTACTTCCTGGAGAGACACAACTCTTTCTAAGCTCTGACAAACTTGACTCTGATCACAACAATAACCATCTTAAATGACCTTACAAGTTCTAAGCTGGAATTACCTTTTACACTTAAACGGCGTGTACAAAGAAATTTTCAAATAAACCTTTACACTGTGCCACACACTTTATTGTTTGCTTTCTATTTGCATCATCTACACCGTCACACTATTCTATATCTCATTCATACATCGCGCTCTTTGTCATTCCCAACACCAGGGGTTGGCGAGCGAAGCGAGCAGGGGGCGGAGCCCCCTAGTTACCTTAGAAAAGGCTTATTTGTCAATATAGAACTCTACAATTATAAATTTTTTCTCTTCTCCCTCTTTTGCTTCTCCTCCACTCCTCCCAGGAGAGTGTTGCCTCTTTTCTCTCCCAGCTCTGGCTCGCCCAGATTTGGCAGAGCAGCTCTTTTTATCATGGACCCAGGAGTACTACTACTGCCAGGGGCATAACCCGATAGAAGTGCTTCCGGATTAATCAGAAGTCCTAAAAACCAAGGAGCACAGCTCCTAGAAGTGTCCTCTGGTGGCACGCAGGTGGAACTGGGCTGCCATACGACACTGCAATTCTCAGCATACCCTGTGGGTCTCCTTGTGTACCTATCTCCAGGGTTATGGCTTCCTAGCAGTTTGGGGGAGCATTTGGCTTGAATACATTGTCTCCCCTGTTCCTTAATTACATTGACCTCCTGGCTGGGTAATTAATTATGCCTTGTCCTGGTCGGTACGTCAGTCCATGCCTGCCGTCTATTACAATACCAATACCAAGTCTTATAATCATGTTTCATACTTCTTTCCTTTACATTGTTCTTAGAGCTTAGCACCATTGTCCCACAGTGTGGCAGTATAGGTGTGAGAGAAAAGATGTGTGGCTGGGGGGATCATGAATTGAGGGAAGTTGGAAATTACACGTAACATTCAAGACAGAAGTTAATGCAGCTGTCCCTCATCAAGAATCTGCAAATCGTTTGCCGCACTTGCATTCACTCAGGATAAAAGGGGTCCAAGAGAGACAGAGGTAGAAAAAGAGATGAGAAAAATGACGGAGGTAAAATTGAGATTATCTTGATTTTAACCAGTTTAAGAATTACTTATTGATGGATTTTAACCTCCACAGGATCACTGGATTTAAAGAGGATGGTTTATTTATTTATTTAACTGTACCACACTTTACTGTTTATTGTTGTTGAATAAAGGTGCAGAACACTGTTTACACCAACATTTCCTTATTTGAGTCCTTTATTGCACTAGACCATCTTGCTACATGAGTATCAATGTCTAGGTGCAAAAAGAGTAGCCCTGGCATCACACAATGACCTGGAAAAACACAGCTTGTGATATTATCTTAATGAGAGAATAAAAGATCACCACCGATATCCTGTCTTTATCTGAGACTGCATATACTGTATTTAAAAATATTGTGGCCACAAGGGGGCACCAGAGAGCCCCATACCATAGACACAGTAAAGCACCACACGTTAAATGAATACAATAAAGGTTTTTATTCTTCTAAAGCACCTCTTCGCAGTCTTTCTAGTAATAAGCCACAATTATATAGGGTGGTCCAGATCTAACTATGCAACTTTTAATGCAATGCAATAATTGCATAATTAGATCTGGACCACCCTGTACAATAGATGAACACAATAAACTTCCAGTTCTTTCCTCCTTTTATCCTCCAGCTGAGTGCCGTCCACTTCCTCCCAGCTTTGACTCCAAGAGCAATGGAAGCAGGCTCCTTTTGAGGTAAACCCAGGTGACATTATGTGTTCAGTTGGAAGCACTTCCCGGCTACAAGAAAGCTAGGGAGATCCTCCCAGGTAGTGCCCACTATCTTCCCCTTGTGAACCCAACTCCCATGTAGTCCTGCGGATATCCAGACTCTGACCCTACACGATGGACCCTACCACCTAGAATGGTGGAGGATAAATTTCTCCCTTGCTGGCTACTGTTGACTTTGGGCATCCCAGTCAGTAGGGGAATCATAAGGTGTCCCAGCCAGGTATTACCCCCACCCATTCCATCCTTCCGTTATGGCATCCTGGCCGGGTAAGGAATTTGACCTCCCACTCATCCTCTGGGGCATCAACTATATATATATACGTATGTAAATATATATACTAGCTGTCCCCACACAATAGTTAAACGGGACAGTGAGGAGAGCCCTGCCCGGCTTCCCCCTCCCCTTGGCTCGCAGCCTCTGTCTCAGATTAGCGCAAATATATTGCTCCTGCAAGCAAACTATAATTCTTAGTGTGATGAAAGAAGTCACAAAATCTACCGGAATGTTCAAGCAAATTATAGAAAAAAACCCAATCTAAATCTGTTAAGTAGTTCTCTTGTGAAAAGCGGACAGACATACAGACAGACATACATTGGATTTTATACATATATATAATATATATATAAATGTAATATTTTATATACTGTATATATATATATATATATATATATATATATATATATATATGATACAGTACCTGCCAAATAATACAAAGTACAATAGTACTTTGAATACAGTAGAGTACAGTAATAATCTTTTGGTTTCTTTTTGTTATCACTTTCAAGTATAACTTTGGAATTTCATTTTTGATTCTAATTTTGGCCTTGCCAAAAGAAAATAGGTTTCCCAGTGGTAATCTTTACCTCTTTATTCTCCTGATCCTTTTAAATACTCACTGCTAGTTTATTCCTTACCTACCATTAAACCAAGAAACTGGAAAAAGTACTTAGTAGACATCTACAACAAAATTAAGTCTTTTGCTTTTTCAACTGGGCAGAAAGTGGTTTTTAAGGGTAAAATGTTTAAATGCTAACCCTGCTGTCTGTTAGTGTTATACACACTTCATCAACATCACCACATCCAGAGGTTTAATTATTTATAGGTGCAGAAGATACTTTTAATATACTGGAAGGAAACAACTTATGCACTTTAATGTATGCCCCTACCATTGTCCAAAATATTATACTGTAGCCTAAATTAAAGTTTTGCATTTGCATTCAAATGATGAAGCCCCAGTTTGTACTAATAATACAAATTCAAATGGTTTCATTCTTAGTTGTAGTACAAGATGCGTATCTTCTCTTTCACCATTTCTGTTGTGCAGAGATCTGGGAAATTCAGAGAGGAAGTTAAGTTTCTGCTGATGATGGGCTTCTATTATCTGTAACTGAGACTCTTAATTTAAATAATTATTACAGAAAACACACTAAAATTGAAAGACTTTATGGTTCAAGAGAAATCTCACAAAATGTATATCATACATGGTAAATATTAGAGGTACTCATTCTAAATCTAAAAGTTTTACTTTACATGTGTTTTACATTTGGGAACTATAGCTACACAAATTTACAATCTCATATTCAAGCTAAATTCTATTCACATCCTGAAATGTAGCAAGCAAAACTTTTGTTATTCATTGTTTTTATTTTGATCTAGCCTCATTCACTTGCTTGTAGCACCCATGATTCAAATTTTCAAAAAAAGTTAATGTCAAGCGAAAAACGATTTGTGTGAAACCGAAGTGACGGTGAAACTCAATGTTTTACATAGCAAAAAAATCTGCAAAACAAATGGCGTTTTGTCTCCAGAAGAATTTGTGTGATTAACACAAGAAGAAATGAGCTTAATTCATGTCTGGAAGAATTTTTGCATATATTAGTTCCACATGTATCTGCCTGTCATTTAGTAAATAAATAAGGATCTTTCGTGACAAACGAACAAAAAATCCTCTCTTGTGTAGACATTTTGATGATCCCTTAGATTGTTTTGCATAAGTTCTTGTCGTTGTTAGCTCCATCATCTGTATCAGAGATGGCCAAGTTCGACCCTGCAGAGCCACAGTGGCTGCAGGTTTTTGTTCCAACTTAATTAGTTGCTTAATTAGAAGCCAATCCTCACTAATAACAAATGTTATTTATTTCATGGCTTGTTAGTGTTTTAATTCTACCATGTCAGTTCAATCTTAAATCATAGATTTTTTTTTCCTTTCTAATGTATCATCCAAGTGATTTCCTAAAACGGATGAGTGATTTTCAGTTCTTCACTTTCTCTTCAGTTTCTTTGTGAGTACTTAAACCAAATAGTGAATGATGAATACACACGGGTGGAAGTGGAGGCAAGCTAGATGGAGAACTGCTGGTTCCTTTGTCATTTGCATCTTACTGCTAATAAGGAGCAGTTTAAACAATGAGTACAGCTGCTTAAGGCTAAAATAAAGCAATTAAGGGTTCAAAATCTTAACAAGCAAGATAACTAAAATGAAGCAGAAAAATGTCACTTGAGTAATAAGTACTTCATCAGCAATGAATGATTTCACATGAAGTAATTGGGTTGGAACAAAAACCAGAAGCCACTGCGGCCCTTCAGAACTGATGTTGCCCAGCCCTGATTTAAAGGGTCTGAGTCTTAAATAACCAATAGATTAAATGAAGTTAATAGTAGCAAAAACTAGTCACGAATTAAGAAATCAGGATAAAAACCTGTAGCCACTGTGGCTCTCCAGGATCAGAGTTGGCCACCCCTGATTCTACATATCATTAATTTACATACCAGGTCCAAAACAAAGAATGAATTTCCAAAATGCTTACTCACAAAACTAAATATTAATGAAACAAAGAAAAGCCAAATGTTCATTAAGAAAAAATATAAAAAATGTATTTCAAAAAATATAAAAACAAGGTGGCAAACCAAAAAAAAAATTAGATGCAGAAAGGAAAAGCCATAAATCAAAAACAGAAAAATCCAAATGAAAATGGCATAAAGCCCAACAAACTTACAGATAAAGTGAAAGTAGAAAGGGCGCTGAAGAACACTTCCCAACAACATCTAATACCTCAGCAGAAACTAAGGGAACAGGTGGCTTATATAGGGCTTTACCTATGGGAACAAGAGACTGGGCCAAAATTGTAATAAATACAAAAATATTAATAAGGACAAATGAGGGAGCATGGGGATAAACTACAAAAATGACGAGAAACAATAAAGACAGAGTGACACAGAGGCTGAATCTTCACAGTAGTGAGGTGATAAAAAGGGTCAATAACTTACCAATGTACAACAAAGTAACATTTACCTGTAATATTGTCATAGCTCCTAAAATTCATTTCAATATGATCCCATTCAAGCACCATGCAATTTTCTGTGTTGGGCTGGGCAATAGCTACGTAGACATCGTTTTTGTAGTTAAAGGTGTCAACAGATAATGACTGCGATAGCAGAGTCTGATGAAGGACAAAGTCTGGACATAAAGGAAATAAGATAAAAAGAAATCATCAGAGATACAGATAGGAGTAGCTAACACAAATAATGTATAGTGGACAAGACAATGTAAAACTTGTTGTGCCTCATGAACCAAACGTATTTGTGAGATGTATAGGCAGGAAAGGGAACCCTTTTCATACTGAAGTGATTTTGATTTCCTTATATTTTCCTCTCCATTTTCTATATAAAACATTTTCAGGCTAGTGCCCAATTAATGTTTCACGTCTTTTTACCATTCCGCTAACATCAGTGCACTTTTGCTCAGTTTTGATTTCCTTTTTCTACTTTTCAATCTAGTAATGCAGCCTACTTTTCTATATTTTTCCATCCTGTTATTTCATCTTAAACAAAGTTTGATGACACATTAATTTGTAATTTGCAGCGAGAATGACATGAAGCCCATCAATAAAAAATACAAACTAATAACATCACTTCCAGACAATGTCCTTTCATGTACTAACGTCATTTGTACAGTTAGTTAACATCTGTATATGTAGGGCTTTGTAAGCATTAATAGCAAAAGTACAGGCAGGCCTACTCAAACATGTATTACCTATACTTCTCATATGGATGATCTGACATTCAGCTTTGCTTTTTAATTCACAAAATAGTTTCTTGTGATGTACACATTTAATTTTGCTGGGACATCTATAGATTCTTGAACACTACATCCCTCTCATCTCATTTATTTCTCCATCCTCTCTGTGAGTCCAGTTACACATTAGAAGGCCGTGGAAAGCCACAGCTTCTTAGGGCAGCACTGACTGCCAGCCTACTTACTCAGCACTTTTCCGCAGATAAACACGGCCCCTCATATTGTGCAAATTCACACTGATTAGATAGATAGATAGATAGATAGATAGATAGATAGATAGATAGATAGATAGATAGATAGATAGATAGATAGATAGATAGATAGATAGATAGATAGATAGATAGATAGATAGATAGATAGATAGATAGATAGATAGATAGATAGATACTTTATTAATCCCAAGGAGAAACTCACATACTCCAGCAGCAGCAGCACGCTGATAAAAAACAATATTAAATTAAAGAGTGATAAAAATGCAGGTAAAAACAGACAATAACTTTGAATAATGTTAACGTTTACCCCCCCGGGGTGGAGCTGAAGAGTTGCATAGTGTGGGGGAGAAATTATCTCCTCAGTCTGTCAGTGGAGCAGGACATTGACAGCAGTCTGTCGCTGAAGCTGCTCCTCTGTCTGGAGATGACACTGTTTAGTGGATGCAGTGGATTCTCCATTAATGACAGGAGCCTGCTCAGCGCCCGTCGCTCTGCAACAGATTTCAAACTGTCCAGCTCCGTGCCTACAATAGAGTCTGCCTTCCTCACCAGATTGTCCAGGCTTGAGGCGTCCCTCTTCTTTATGCTGCCTCCCCAGTACACCACTGTGTAGAAGAGGGCGCTCGCCACAACCGTCTGATAGAACATCTGCAGCATCTTATTGCAGATGTTGAAAGACGACAGCCTTCTAAGGAAGTATAGCCGGCTCTGTCCTCTCTTGCACAGAGCATCAGTATTGGCAGTCCAGTCCAATTTATCATCCAGCCGCACTCCCAGGCATTTATAGGTCTGTACCCTCTGCACACAGTCACCTCTGATGATCACGGGATCCATGAGGGGTCTGGGCCTCCTAAAATCCACCACCAGCTCCTTGGTTTTGCTGGTGTTCAGTTGTAGGTGATTTGAGTCGCACCATTTAACAAAGTCCTTGATTAGTTTCCTATACTCCTCTTCCTGCCCATTCCTGATGCAGCCCATGATAGCAGTGTCATCAGCGAACTTTTGCATGTGGCAGGACTCCGAGTTGTATTGGAAGTCCGATGTATATAGACTGAACAGGACCAGAGAAAGTACAGTCCCCTGCGGCGCTCCTGTGTTGCTGACCACAATGTCAGACCTGCAGTTCCCGAGACGCACATACTGAGGTCTGTCTGTAAGATAGTTCACGATCCATGCCACCAGGTATGAATCTACTCCCATCTCTGTCAGCTTGTCCCTAAGGAGCAGAGGTTGGATTGTGTTGAAGGCGCTAGAGAAGTCTAGAAACATAATTCTTACAGCACCACTGCCTCTGTCCAAGTGGGAGAGGGATCAGTGTAGCATGTAGATGATGGCATCCTCCGCTCCCACCTTCTCCTGGTATGCGAACTGCAGAGGGTCGAGGGTGTGGCGGACCTGTAGCCTCAGGTGGTGAAGCAGCAGCCGCTCCATGGTCTTCATCACATGTGATGTCAGAGCGACATGCTGGAAGTCGTTCAGCTCACTAGGATGTGATACCTTTGGGACTGGGGTGATACAAGATGTTTTCCAAAGCCTCGGGAGTCTCCCCTGTTCCAGGCTCATGTTGAAGATGCGCTGTAGAGGACTCCTTAGCTCCAACGTACAGGCCTTCAGCAGTCGTGGCGATACTCCATCTGGACCCACTACTTTGCTGGCACAAAGTCTCCTCAGCTCTGTGCTTACCTTGGCTGCTGTTATTGTGGGTTGGGGGAAACTCTCTCCTATGCTGGTATAAGCAGAAGGATGGTTGGAAGGTGCAGTTCTCCGAGGTGAGAGTGGGTTAGGGTGGTCAGACCTGTTAAAGAAGTTGTTCATCTGGTTTACTCTCTCCACATCTCTCTCGATGGTGGCACCCCATCTATTAACCACTCTAAAAGCACATAATTGTAAGGAAACTAGAGTTACCCAAGTTACACAAGCTGCTCATATTTAAGACCACTTCTACAAAATAGCGAGTGGTCGTTGTATTACAAAAAAAGAACAGCACTAGAGAAAGTGCAGATTGAGTCTGTGCTGCACTGAAGCCCAATTTTATAATATATTTTATATTCTAAGCTAACAATTTCACAGTGGTCACAAAGCCATAAAGGCTGCTGCATCACATCACAGCTCTGTTTCCAAGAAGAGAGTCAGTCAGTCAGTCAGTCATTATCCAACCCGCTATATCCTAACACAGGGTCATGGGGGTCTGCTGGAGCCAATCCCAGCCAACACAGGGTGCAAGGCAGGAACAAATCCCAGGCAGGGCGCCAGCCCACCACAGGGCACACACATACACACACCGAGCACACACTAGGGACAATTTAGGATCGCCAATGCACCTAACCTGCATGTCTTTGGACTGTGGAAGGAAACCGGAGCACCCGGAGGAAACCCACGCAGACACGGGGAGAACATGCAAACTCCACGCGGGAAGCGAACCCAGGTCTCCTTACTGTGAGGCAGCAGCGCTACCACTGCGCCACCGTGCCACCCCAAGAAGAAATTTTTTGACCAAATCCCTGTTGGTGTGGTATATGCATAGTTTTCCTAGGATAACATGTGTGGTTCATGTGTTCCCCGCACTGTATGCTGCCCAAACAGACGGAAGCCAATCCAAAAGATTTCAGTACATGGAAGGATGGATCGACATTTGGTTCATAGGAGCCTTGTACATGAAATGAAAAGACTTTAAAGAAGTATTTGCTGGGATTAATTAAAAATGCAACATACCTGTAGATGTACATTCGTGATTCAAAGATGGTAGATCATTAAGCTTCTTTCCTTTCATGTCCTCTGGCCCAGAGCAGTAAATGTCAGATACAGTCGCATTAGTGGTCTTTAGCCAGGATAAAAGCCACTTGGCTTTGCAGTCACATTCAAATGTGTTGCCACGTAAATCTCTGAAATGTGAGGAAAATTCGCTTTGAAATCTGGGAACTTCAAGAGAAAGGTAAACCATTAAATGGGCTCTGGAAAGAATAGCACTTTGTTATCTAACTGGCCTGTCCCATTTGGCCTTTTACATGTGTTAGTGGGTGGACAGGGTTCCCACACAGTTTTTTTCGGTTCTCACACAGTATTTTTAATATCAGTGCATTCAACTATATATCGTATGGTTGTCAAAAGTTTTCCAAGAAAATGTGTGTATTTTTACTAAGCTCAGTTCCTGCTGTCTAGTAGACATCTGCACTGATGAAACCTGCACACTGCTCCTTAAAGAAGTCCCTGAAAAAAATGCATCCACGCACTGAGGTCACAAATAACAAAAATGAATCTAAACATTTAACAATAAATCAAGATGAAAACTAACATACACTCATGAAAATTATACACGCACTGCAAATTATACAGCTGGTAGAATTGAATATCAACCTAAAATTGTAACTTTAGATTTTCAAATGAGCGTCTTCTTATAATTCCAAGAGCTAAACTTAAAACAAGTGGTGAGGCAGCCTTCTGCTGTTATGCACCTAAAATCTGGAATAGCTTACTGACAGAAATTCGTTAGGCTAATACGGTGGAGCATTTAAAAAAACTGCTAAAAACCCATTATTTTAATGTGGCTCTCTTATAGCTTCATTTTAGTGTAACTGTATATTGTGAAGAGTGGGGATAAACGCACCCTAAGGAGACACGGTGGCTCCTCCGAAACCCCCTCTTAAACGGTGATTCAGTTTTTTACCTCCTCTTTGCTTGATTAGCTGCTGGCTTGCTACTGCTGCAATGCCACGTGATCTGCATCTCATACGGCACTTCAAACATTTAAAAGCCTGTGCAGCAGCTGTCCGTTTGTCTTAATGCCTTGTCTCTCTTTTCCCCCAGACAACCTCTACTCCTGTTGGGGGGGGCCCCCAATGAAGAGGAAGATTTTCTATTCTTCTAATCTCCTGTGTGTTTCTGTGCAACTCTGTTACCCACGGATGACAATATGCATTGAATTATCATTTTTATCATGGCTCTGCAATCCAAACTAACCCCTCTGCTGCTCTTGTTCCAGTTTTCTGTGGTGGCGATCTGCACCACCATCACCGTGATGTCCCTACATTTATGGATTGAAGGCCAGAGGTCCAGAGGAATCATCTAATTCTTCCACGTGATACCTGAAAACCATGAGGACTGATTGAGATCATCGATGTTAGGTAGAATGCCCAGTGTCTCAGAACCTCCAGCCCTATGGAGTTTTTTTTTGTGCTATTTTTTTTTTATCTGTCCTCCTGGCCATCAGCCCTTACATTATTCTTTGTTACTTAGTATTGCCTAATCTTATTTTTATATTTTTCTTTCTTCATCTTGTAAAGCACTTTGAGCTACATATTTTTTTTTGTTCTTTATTTTGCCTTATACAATTTCTTGTATTAGGAATTTATTAGTTTTCACACATCCCTGGGGGTCAGAGTGCAGGGTCAGCCATTGTACGGCGCCCCTGGAGCAATTGAAGGTCAAGGGCCTTGCTCAAGGGCCCAGCAGAGTAGGATCTCTTTTGGCAGTGACGGGGATTCGAACCGGCAACCTTCGGGATACGAGCACAGATCCTTAGCCTCAGAGCCACCACTCCGCTTGTATGAAAACTAGGGGGCTTTGCCCCCTGCTCGCTTCGCTCGCCCACCTCCTCCCTCTCCCAGGGCGCGCTTTGCTCCAGCCACTACATGTTTCTGTGCCTCGCGTTGTGAAGGAGGAGGCTGAATGCACACTAAGGAGATGTGGACGGATCAGCTGCTGGCTTGCTGCTGCCGAGCTGCGTGTTCTGCTTGTCACGCTGTGCGTTGATTATCTAAAAGCCTGTACAGCAGCTGACTTTGCTTCACTTGCTATATAAATAAATATTGTTGTTGTTGTTATAAAACCTTAAAATATATTTCTGTAAACAAAAGCAAAACAGTATGAGAGTAAATAATCCAGATTAACAACTCCTCAGAAGTAAATCCTTGAATCGTGCTTTTAATTGAAGAAAATGGGTGAAAGCCATACTCTGGTTTATATTTCTCAGGAAAATTCTTTTTGACCAATCACCTGTAAAGAGCTGTTTCATGAATATGTCAGCAAATACAACATCAGAGAACGGCTTCTTGTGTTTGACTAAGCTCACTCTCTCTGCCTCTCTGCTGGAAGCTTGGACTGTGGTTACATTTTTTAGTCATTTACCACCATATTGTAAAGAAAATTCTTTCAAATACATATTGTATACCGTATTGTATATATGTTTTATGATAAGTATGCTTTTGATTTTTCTCTGCTGAGTCATAGCAGTACAAATTTCATTGTACTATACACAGTACCAATGACATTAGAATCAACCTGACTTATTGAAAATGAAGCACAATTTAATAAAATTCTGTCCACTTGACCTAGAATAGCTGCCAACTTTTCTTTGTATTTTAAAATGTTGAACATTCTTCTTATTTGTACGCATTTAAAAACTAACACAAAATGTGCACTGGATGAACGTTGATTTGCTGATTTGGATGGATAGAGTGAGCCATTAACCACGAGAACAGTGATGTTATGCCTGTGGTGATTTAGAAATAGAGAGACACAGTTACATAGAAGGAGAGACAGTGAATCACCATGTCAAGCAGCACAGACTACAAAAGGTGCCTGGGGCGAGAGTGCCCACGGGTGAGTGCTTAGTGGATGGTTCTGCCACTGGGCCTGGTTGGGCATAGCTAGAACTCATGACATGGGACTGCCCTCCTCCTGTGGGCCCACCACCTGCAGAAGGAATATGGGGCAGGAGTGACATGAACTGGGTGACTGAGTACCAGATAAGTGGTGAAAGATACAAAAGGTGCACTATATATTTATACTAAATTGCTGTGTAAATTTGTTCTTGGTTCAGGTGAAAACGTGTTTAGGCAACGGACTTGCACTTTTACATACCTCTGGAATGGACAGTCAGTAGTAACCTTAACTATGGAAATGCATTCCATTAAACACATATAATTATAAAAATAAGCCAATAATTATCTGCACTTTTGTGATTATTTTGTTTGGGTTGGCTGTACAGGTTTCACTATGCACAAGTGATGTGTCTGTGGTCACAGTGGTAAAGTTTCAGCCTTGATCAACCATTTTCTCTTGTTGTTTTCTAGGAATAAACATGGCCGCTCCACTCTCCATTCGCACCAAAGAAGAGCAGTATCACGCATGCGCTAGAGGGCTCCTTGCTCAGCTCAGCAGAGGTAAACAATTCCACACCTGGGCGAGAGTGGGGCGCTGTTGCTAACGGTCTCTTTTCCTTTCGTTACACCCCCAGTGAGGGCAACCAAGCCCAACAGTAAGGTCAGAAGAAAGTCCCACCCTTTCTGGTCCCGGGGATATAAAAAACGCAGTTTAGTTTAGTTCACAATCCTTTCAGTTCTTTAACGCCGGTGTTCATTTTTGAGACTGTTTTCTGTTGCCATTTTTTTCGAGTTAAAAAGTAAATGGGGTTACCGGGGTGATACCCTAAATTTTCGTGTTGTCTCACCTGCTTCCTGGCCATTTGTCACAGCAGTGATCCGCTTTTAATGGGCTGAAGGTGTACCAGAGGCTAAAATCCATTGAAGGCTTTCTGCATAATATGGAGATAGTGTTTAACCACAATGGACGGCTTACGAATGGTTGGACAAGAGTTAAGCATGAAGAAGAGGCAGGACACCCATCTACATCCTTACCGTGACAAACTGACAAGAATTTCGGTTCAAGGAGTCATTGCATTTGTGGACCAGTGAGAACGATTATGCCCTACGATGGATTGGGGGCCCATCCATTATTGGGTTCTACCTTGTGTTTAGTTTTGCTGGGATAGCCAGATACATCCCACAAACCTGAACTGGATTCCTGTGTTACAAAATGAATGGAAGAGTATACTTCTAGAAATAATGTAAAATTCACATTGCTATGTGTCTAGAGCAATAGTGTAACGTTTGTGGTCTGGACCTGAGAGGGACATGTTTCTTTTGTGGCCGAGGAGTATCAGAAAGGAAAGGGCTACATGAAGAAGCTGGCCATAGAAACAGCTCCTGAGAGAGTTCATGGAGGGACACAGATAAAGCACTCAAGAGAAGTAATTATACAAGGCGGCTTCTCCACTGCTGAAGCCCATTGTTCTGCAAGTGTGGCCGGCAAAGTGTAGCAGGTGACGTTGCCACTGACCCCAGGTGAGCGGTGTAAGGCAGAGCCGGTGGCATGTACAGTATGTGCAGGCTCAGGGCGAAGCAAACAGGGTTGTGTGAAGCCACAGAACATCTGAATGGCATTGCAGAGAGGTTAAAGAGGGAGACAGCAGGTTCAGTCGCAGATGCACCAAAAGTCCTTTCAAGAGCCAAATACCGACAATGCTCTCAGAATGCTTAGTCAATTCTTCCATCTTTCACAACCCCAGTTCCATTACAATATTTTAGACAATACTTACACTTTCAATCCTGAAATAAAGTATCCAAGTGAACATTATGAGTTGAAAGTAGACCCACTTAAGGATCAAATGGTTCAATAAAATGTCTTAAAATTGTACATTGTCAGATGGAATATTACATTGAACGTTTAAAAGAAAAACAAATGTGCCGACATAAAGGCAATAAGCTATGAAACTATCAAAGGGGGTGAGTTTTTATAGGACCTCCATATATTTACCCTTTGTACAAAAACATACAGTAATCAGAGCTTTATGGTGCACTACCCTGACGTAATACTCTCATACCTACTGCATTTAATCTAGTTCAGTATTACAGTTCAATGTAGCCATTTTATGTTTTAATACTGTAAATATAGTTTACTAGAACAAAGGTAGGATGGTGCAGTGCATAGCCTCATGGATGCAGCACTTTGGGTTCAAATCCTGGCCTGACTTTTGCCTGTTGTTACAACGTGCGGAGGTTTTCCTGTTATATACCCAGCTTAACTGGTAATTCTGAATTAGGACCAGTGTAAATGCGAGTACAGGTGGGCACACAAGTGGCAAGGCTATGACCCTGAATCTTTTTAAGCAAGTTTGACTATTATATGTTATAAGACTATTACTGTTTTAAGACTGCTATTTCAAAACTATAGAGAACTAGGAATGGCACGCTGCCAAGCTACTTTCTGGCACATTCTGGAGACTCCAGTTTCCATTCCATTACAATAGTGACTCAAAACTCTCCTTGCATGAGTGTGCGTTGCAAGTGTGCTCTGTGATTAGATGGCTCAGCTTCTACTTGATGTTGCTGGTGCAGGGCTTTTGATTTTCATGACAATAAAATGGAAATTGAATGAATGAACGAACGAACGAATGAATGAGCATCTTTATAAATCAGAGCCACCACACACTGACAGCAAATTATAATTTAGTGCAATAGTGATTTCCATACTGATGGTGAGAATTTTCCATAATTGAAATATATAAGAACACATTTCATTTCACAGTTACATTTTGATTCTACCTGATGCTTCTATGAATATAAACCACAATTTTATAATCCCTGGAAATTGTTGCTCTCCACTATTGAGAACCTGATGTTGCTGTGAATATAAATCACAATTTTATAATCCCTGGAAACTGTTATTCTCCACTATTGAGAAAACAGCTGATGTGAAGTATGAAAACATGATAATTGATTTCAGAATAAACATAGATTATGGAGAGACCAAATTCTGATTGCTGTACTACACAATAAACATAAACTATAACTCTTCTCGAAGAAGGTATCAAAAAATTAAAAGTGGCAGACAGTGGAAAAAGGAAATTTGTACTGCCTGTTCTGTTGAAAGTCACACGGAAAATGTCTCATCCATGGGAGTGTGACGAGCAGGAGGCAGGAGCTGAAAATGATTCCCCTAAGTAAGACTACTATACTTACAGTTCTATTAAGGAATCCAAATCGTTGAAAATCTCTCTGGGTAAATTTTGGATATGATTGTTAGCCAGTGACCTAAAATAAAAAATGGTCAGTCTGAGATTTATGTACTGTTGTGAGTGTAAGTATTTTTATACATGGTTGGGTAGTGAAATACTCACAGATGTGTCAGATCACGGAGACCTCGGAAGGCATATTTTCCTGTTGTCTCGATTTTATTGCTTTCTATAAAGCTGAAAAAAGATGGCATTACTTTCAAAATACTGTAAACACTTAATATACTACAGCAAACCAGTTTGTTACCATTCTATGATCATAAATCTTTAACTTTTTAAAGGAAATGAAACATAAAATATCTTATCACATTTCAAAAGTTGTCTATTTCTAAAGTGGCAAAACTGTAGAATGTAAACTCATTCAAATATTAAGATCATGCACACTAATTAATTTCATAGGTATTACCATTTTCTTCAAAATTAAAAAAAATTAAAAAACACATTTTCTTGAAATAAATGAAGCTATTCACCTATATACATTTGAAGTCATGTGTGATCAGTAGGAGATTTTCCAAACAACAAGTAACAAACTGTATCAGAGTGAATGAGGATTCATCAGTTTTCTGTTTAGACGCATCCCACAATTTGGCACAAAATTCACATGATATCACATGATAAAAGCATAAAGGAGGAAGATGTCTGTCCTTTTTGTGCATTATAGGATTATGTTGGAACTAGCTGTGCTACCCAACTAAGGCGGGTTAAGATCTAAGTAATCGACATAGACCTCAGCATTAACATTTACAGTGCACTATGCAATGCACATGTCTCTGTTATATGCCACTAGGCATGAGATTTGCAAAAGCAGTGTAAATGTTTGACACTCCATCAATTGGAATGACAAAAGCAATGCTTTTTATTACTAAAATGTCTGTGATGTGCCACCTGTTGTGATGATAAGCGTATTGTATTTTATTACTCAAAATGTTTGTGATGCACCATCTGTCAGAATGGCAAATGCATTGCATTTTATTATTAAAACATTTTGTGATCCGCCATCTGTTGGAATGACAAATGCATTGCATTTTATTACTAAAAATGTTTGTGATGCACCATCTGTTGGAATGACAAACGCATTGCATTTTATTACTAAGAATGTTTGTGATGCGCCATCTGTCAGAATGGCAAATGCATTGCATTTTATTATTAAAAAATTTTGTGATGTGCCATCTGTTGGAATGACAAATGCATTGCACTTTATTACTAAAAATGTTTGTGATGCGCCATCTGTTGGAATGACAAATGCATTGCATTTTATTACTAAGAATGTTTGTGACGCACCATCTGTCAGAATGGCAAATGCATTGCATTTTATTATTAAAAATGTCTGTGATGCACCATCTGTTGGAATGATAAACACATTGTATTTTATTACTAAGAATGTTTGTGATGCAACATCTGTCAGAATGGCAAATGCATTCATTGCATTTTATTATTAAAAATGTTTGTGATGAACCATCTGCCGTAATGACAGAGACACAGCAACCAGATAGACACATAGACACTTATCCTTTTATTAAGGTGGATTGGTTAATTAGATAAATCCACTCAGTCCCATGTCATTATTTTTATTTCCATGAATTACTCAAATTTATAGGTTAATATGAATACTGCTGCATGTACTGCTGTTTCAGATGAACAGAATAACATTTGACAACTGGTGAACAATACCACATTATTTCTGAAAAATAAATATGAACTTAAAAGACCTAGGACACCATAAATGTGTTTCTAAAAGTCATCAAATTAAGTTTTGAAGTTTGGGTACATGCAAATAACAGTGTTATAACAAGTGAAGCTAGACAAGACAGTATGTGGCCTAATTAGTTTCTTGCACGTCTTCCCAAAGCAGGCAGCAATAAGAACAAATACAATTTTGTGTAATGTATCCTCAAAAATTTGCTATGCAGATTTTCATTGTTAAAAACAAAATACACTACAGTATTATCACAGTGTGCTCTTGTTCTTTGCAACATAAGGGTTGTGACCACAGCAGGAAACCTGGGAACATGTACTAAAAGCTCTTCATGTCTCCAAGACTGTTCTTCTCCTTTCCTAGGAAACCAGCCAAGGAAGGACACACTCTTCATACCCTGAAATTCTTGGACCTGAGGACCGCCCAGTGAGAGCAGATAGAACCCCAGGTAATTCAATCTCTTCTGGTCACATGGCCCAGGGGCCAAAGATAAGAGAGGTGACTGGAGGTACCACAGGCTGTTCACTCCTGGAGGCAGACCAGGAAGGAACCAAACCCTATTTTGGATGTCTTTAATAGGCCCAAAAGAGCTTGTGCTCAAACATTAAAAGACGACTTGGAATCCTATAAACTGATAAAAAAGGAGGAGGACATTATGAAGAATTCTTCACAGTATTTGAACCAAGCATAAAGGGAGAGTGCATCTTGGAACCCTTTCAAACCCCGAAAGTAAAAATACGCTAATGGTGCTGACACTAACAACAGTAGGGAGAGGTAGCGCTGTGTAAAAGGAAAGTGGTCGGAGCTGGCATTCCAATACTCAAGTGAGCCGCTTTAGCACCATCCGAGCTGAGAGCCCATAAAAAGGTAAACCTAACACAGCCATGCTCATGACCACCCTACTGTGGCATAGCGAGAAACACTTCTAAGGGCAGCAAGCTAATTTAAAGAGCAGTAAAATGAGTAGAAATCCATTGACTCAGCACTGCGTAGCACTTAGCAGCGCTACAATACGTTTTTTATATAAGGGAATGGTTAAGATGTGAATTTTCTCCTTGGCTATCTGAACACTCCATTGAGGTCACAATGAGAATGATTATTATTCCTAAGCAGTTCAAATAAAAAAAAAAAAATCTGACTACTCAAAAAATATTTCTGGGTGATGAAAGAATGTAAGTAGGAAAACGTTTGTCTATATGGTGCACAGCATTGTCCAGCCGTGTAAACAAATCTCATACTGGCTGAAAAAAATTAGATGTTCACCTATAAAACCTTCAACTTCACCTTAAAATATATATATTTTTAATTTTGATATCCACCCAATTCATCTTAGGAAAATGTGTTCATTCACCTTACTGTGCAAGTTTATTCTCTTATAAATATTTGAATTTGCACCGTTTTTTCTTTTACTTTCTGTCTGTCGAGTATTATATTATCTTCACCGTACCTTTCATTATTTTGTGCAAGAGCCAGAAAATTAACTGGAAGGTTCTTTTTATAACACACAGGATTATTCTGTATTTGCATTTTTCTGAAATACAATTACTGTAACTACAATATCCGACAAAGGTCCTAAATTCACTTTTCTTTACAGACTATATGGGAATAGAATTATCATATTCTTCAGAGATCTGCAATTTGTACTAATCTCCACTATTCTCTGCTGTTTCTTTGCAGTTATTCTGTGGTGGTGATCTGCAACACCACCAACTGATCAAAGCACCATGCAGCCTCCTGAGATGATGGAATGAAGGTGGGGGGTCTCATCTGTCCATGAGACAAACTTCATCAAATCCTATCGTGTGAAGTGTGAAAATTAAGAAGTTTGATTTAGGAACATTTGTGTTAGTTAGAATGCCCAGTGGGGCCTTGCAGACTTTTGTTCTTGGAACCCCTGCAGATTTTGTTTTTTGTCTCCAGCATAAATGAAGTTAGGGCAGCACGGTGGCACAGTGGGTAGCGCTGCTGCCTCGCAGTTGGGACACCTGGGGACCTGGGTTCGATTCCCGGGTCCTCCCTGCGTGGAGTTTGCATGTTCTCCCCGTGTCTGCGTGGGTTTCCTCCCACAGTCCAAAGACATGCAGGTTAGGTGGATTGGCGATTCTAAATTGGCCCTAGTGTGTGCTTGGTGTGTGGGTGTGTTTGTGTGTGTCCTGCGGTGGGTTGGCACCCTGCCCAGGATTGGTTCCCTGCCTTGTGCCCTGTGTTGGCTGGGATTGGCTCCAGCAGACCCCCGTGACCCTGTGTTCGGATTCAGCGGGTTGGGAAATGGATGGATGGATAAATGAAGTTTTTTTTTTGTTTTTTCTGTCCTGCCGTCCATCTGACCTTAATTTGTTTTGTTGTTATTGATTCTTTAATAAATACTGCCTAATCTTAATTTTTTTGTCATCTTGTAAACCACTTTAAGATTCATCCATCCATCCATCATCCAACCCATTATATCCTAACTACAGGGTCACGGGTGTCTGCTGGAGCCAATCCCAGCCAACATAAGGCGCAAGGCAGGAAACAAATTGCAGGCAGGGCACCAGCCCACCGCAGGGCACACACACACACACACACACACACACACACACACTAGGGACAATTTAGAATCGCCAATGCACCTAACCTGCATGTCTTTGGACTGTGGGAGGAAACCAGAGCACCCAGAGGAAACCCACGCAGACACAGAGAAAACATGCAAACTCCACGCAGGGAGGACCTGGGAAGCGAACCAGGGTCTCCTAACTGCGAGGTAGCAGTGCTACCACTGCGCCACCGTGTCGTCCACTTTAAGATTCATTGTATGAAAATGTGCTGTATAAATAAATGTTGCTGTTGTTGTTGCTGTTTCCACTTACCCATCCACAGATTTTTCCCAAACTAATTTTTTTCAGTTACAGGGTCCTGGGAAGCTGAGAGTTACCCTTGCAGCATGGAGCATAAAGAAAGTGGCAGGCCAAGAAAAGACACAAACAATTATGCATCTTACCTGGCCAAGTTCAAGTCTTGAGCCAAAAGGGCATGCACATTTTGAAATATTAATGGGAACTGCTGCACACACTGATATTAGGAGAACATAAACACGTTAGAAGGAATGCAACTGCTTGAACTAAACATTGTAATAATGATAGGAGGAAGAAACCCTGTAAGAAAATGCAAGAAAAATATGTAGGCTGTGATAAAAAGAAATATATGAATTAGATATATACTACTTAGTTATAAAAGATGGTGATTGAAAAAAGAATATGTTCAACAGTATTGGATTAAAAACAATAACTCAGTTTAGCTGGCTTGGGTACCAACCCTGGAGATCAATCAAAGTCTAATATCCTTGCAGCCCTTCAGAGAACTTACAGATATTCAAGATGTGGAAGACCAGAAAATGCATCATCCTTTATAGCAGTAAATGAATTGGAATTCAGAAGTCTGTAAATCAAAGAAATATGAAAAAATAAATAAATTAATATTGATTTTCATAAATAAGAGAAACAAAGCCAGCTGAGACATATAATGGTAAAAAAAAGGACTTAGTGCTACATTCATCTTACGTGCATAAAATGTCTTTTTTATTTTAAAATTACTACAGTCAATGCAAGGTACTGTAAATGCATTTTACAAAGGCAAATTACTGCACAGCATAATGTGTCTGTAAAGGAAACAAGCAGGATGGTGAGGCAGTGTATGGCTGGGATGCCACACCTGCAGTGTTTTGCCTGGGAATGAGCTATGAACTATTAGGAAATAGCCGGGATTCTATCCCTGGATCAGTAGTGTTTTGCGTTCATTAGATTTTTTAATATTGTTTTATACATTTTTAATGTGCTTTTGCTTTCTTTTGTTTGTATTTTATTATTATTCTTTGTCAGCATGATTTCATGCCAGGAAAGAGCACAACAGATGTAATTTTTGATCGGACAGTGTTGATGGAGAAGTATAGAGAAGGCCAGAGTTGCTTTGCGTCTTTGTGGACCTGGAGAAAGCATACGACAGGGTGCCACGAGAGGAGTTGTGGCATTGTATGAGGAATCGGGAATGACAGAGAAGTACGTAAGAGTTGTACATGATATGTATGAGGGAAGTGTGACAGTTATGAGGTCTGTGGTAGGAGCGACGGATGCATTAACGTGGAGGTGGGATTACATCAGGGATCAGCTCTGAGCCCTTTCTTATTTACAATGGTGATGGACAGGTTGACAGACGAGATTAGACAGGAGTCCCCTTGGACTATGATGTTTGCTGATGACATTGTGATCTGTTGTGATAGTAGGGAGCAGGTTGAGGAGACCCTGGAGAGGTGGAGATATGCTTTGGGGAGGAGAGGAATGAAGGTCAATAGGAACAAGACAGAATACATGTGTGTAAATGAGAGGGAGGTCAGAGGAATGGTGAGGATGCAGGGAGTAGAGTTGGCGAAGGTGGATGAGTTTAAATACTTGGGATCAACAGTACAGAATAACAGGGATTGTGGAAGAGAGGTGAAAAAGAGAGTGCAGGCAAGGTGGGATGGGTGGAGAAGAGTGTCAGGAGTGATTTGTGACAGACGGTTACCAGCAAGAGTGAAAGGGAAGATCTACAGGACGGTAGTGAGACCAGCTATTGTATATGGGTTAGAGACGGTGGCACTGACAAAAAGACAGGAGACAGAGCTGGAGGTGATGGAGTTAAAGATGTTAAGATTTGCATTGGGTGTGATGAGGATGGACAGGATTAGAAATGAGGACATTAGAGGGTCAGCTCAGGTTTGGAGACAAAGCCAGAGAGGCGAGATTGTGTTGGCTTGGTCATGTGCAAAGGAGAGATGTTGGGTATATTGGGAAAAGGATGCTAAGGATGGAGATGCCAGACAAGAGGAAAAGAGGAAGACCTAAGAGAAGGTTTATGGATGTGGTGAGAGAAGACATGCAGGTGATGGGGTGTAACAGAGAAGGATGCTGAGGTCAGGAAGATATGGAAAAAGATGATCTACTGTGATGATCCTAATGGGAGCAGCTGAAATACAAAGAAGAAGTAGATTCTTTATCTCATTTTTTATTCATCTTTTATATTATATATATTGTTCTGGTTATCTGAGCCTACAGGGATGAGGCTTTGGGCCTGTGCAAGGCCAATAAATGTCAGAGTAAGTCTTAAGTTGGTCACTGTGGCAGTAGTTCAACTTACAGTTGTACACCTCTTTGAATTTTGGATTCTGATTTTTGTAAATGTTGTAAATAGGAGTGAAAAACATGGCGAAAAAAGGTATGGGTCCTCCGAAAATCCTACCCTATGCAGGCCAGGACCTTCAGCACAGAAGATTACCACCCCAAGCCAGAAACCCCCCCAGCTGCTACTTGCAAGCTTCAGCCTATACAGGCCTTAAATGAGGATGTGATTTAAAAGTTTAAAATGCACAGAAGTGACCTATGCGAAAGAAGAACTGTAAAACCATTGGCTCAAAGAGACAAATCCCACAAATCTTCTTTATAAAAACAGAAGTTGTTTAACAAATAGGAAAAGTAGGTATAAAATAGAAAAACAAAGGCAAAAGGAATCTACCTAAAGGCAATCCAAAGTAAATATGTCCTAAATACAAAATCTGATATAAATTCTAAGAAAGCATAAAGACTATGAATAAATCCAATAAATCAGAAAGATCAAACAAAAACAAATCCTCCAAAACCTTGTGGACACTAGAAAGTGCTGCAGCTCCTCAAACCCAAAACACAAGTGCAGTCACACTGTCAAGGCTTCAATAAATATGATGTTCTCTTAAATCCAATACCTTATACAGGGTTCAGTCCTCCTGAAACAGACTTTTCCCCACAATAACTCCTCCATCTCTCCTCCAGGCAAGTTTTGTCCACCACTTCCCAACTCAGCTCACTAGGATGAGGCCGGGTGGCTCTTTTTATCCAAGGACCCTGAAGTACTTCTGTCGTCAAATTACTACAGCCTGGAAGCACTTCCGGGTCAATCAGAACCTGCTTCCAGGTATGCACCTTTCTTACAGCTTCCCCTAGCAGAACCCACACATCCTAACAGGGCTGCCTACCAAGACTACATGGTACCCTGTGGGAGCATGAATGGCAGCTCTGATCGAGGGAAGCTGCCACCTAGTGTAACAGGGGATTAAATAACCACCAGAGACATTTCTTCCCTGTCTCTCCATTTTTTCCCAGCCAGAAAATTACTGCAGTCTAGTCCAGCCAGGATACCGGTCCATCCAACTGGGGCCTTCCATCTGGGTAAGGAACATTCCTCCCTCTTGGTTCAGACACCCATCCATCCATCCATCCTGGCACTTACAACCTCCAAACAACTTTCAATGACAAACTGAGGGAAGCTGAAGCATCTATCAGAATAAAAAGGTGCAGGGTGGTCCCTCAGGTGTGATAGCCATACCTCTTGGGGTTCCATCCACAGAATACAAAACACATATATAAGCTTAATGATACAGTACATAAATACTAAATACAGAACATAATGGAAATTACACAAAAACATGAAAAATAATATTTCAAAAATATCAGAAACGATAACAAAGAAGAAAAAGACGTAATTCAGGGAATAAACCCTGGAAAAACGTAACAGTAAGTTATTTTTCTTAATAACCAGCTTGGTGTAAACCACAAGCATATCTCAGCTTCGGAATTCTATGTAAAACTGTTCACCCTGAGTGGCACTTGGGTTAAATCGTTATGCTCTGCTTTAAAGTGTTATACTGGAATAACTCTCGGGACAGTATTCTGCTGCATCTAGTGGATGAAATAACATCATGCTGTGACAAAACATGGATATGTCTAGGTGTATTCTGCCACCCTACGCTAACTCAACATTATTTATGAATGATTTGGACCCTTCTAAATAAAATTGAAAGGAGTGCAAGCAAAAAGCTGCAAAGTCAGTTTTCAGATCAAACTGATACTGAGCCATTATTCAAATCAAGCAATAGTGTGGATGATGAATTGGTCATCATGACGTTGGTACTGGTTTGCTTCATCAGGCTGTGATCTTCAGCTCTCTCTGGATTGGTTCGCAGCCGAGTGTGAAGAGGTTGGGATGGGAATCAGCACCTCCAAATCCGAGACCATGGTCCTCAGCCGGAAAAGGGTGGAGTGCCCTCTCAGGGTTGGGAGCGAGATCCTGCTCCAAGTGGAGGAGTTCAAGTATCTCGGGGTCTTGTTCATGAGTGAGGTAAGAATGGAGCGTGAGATCAACAGGCGGATCGGTGCAGCGTCCGCAGTGATGCGGGCTCTGCATTGGTCTGTCGTGGTAAAAAAGGAGCTGAGCCGTAAGGCAAAGCTCTCAATTTACCAGTTGATCTATTTTCCTACCCTCACCTATGGTGATGAGCTATGGGTAGTGACCGAAAGAACGAGATCGCGAATACAAGCGGCTGAATTGAGTTTCCTCCGCAGGGTGTCTGGGCTTTCCCTTAAAGATAGGGTGAGAAGCTCGGTCATCCGGGAGGAGCTCAGAGTTGAGCCGCTGCTCCTCCGCATCGAGAGGAGTCAAATGAGGTGGCTCGGGCATGTGATCAGGATGCCTCCTGGACGCCTCCCTGGTGAGGTGTTCTGGGCACATCTAACCGGGAGGAGGCCCTGGGAAAGACCCAGGACACGCTGGAGGGACTATGTCTCCTGGCTGGCCTGGGAACACCTCGGGATTCCCCCGGAAGAGCTAGAAGAAGTGGCCGGGGAGAGGGAAATCTGGGTATCTCTGCTCAAGCTGCTGCCCCCGCAACCCGATCTTGGATAAGCGGAAGAGGATGGATGCATGGATGGACGTTGGTACTGACAGTGAAGCTAAATCCTGTTTGGCAGATTTCAATCTGCCATGTTTCAGTGATGCTTGTGTTTGGTGCAGACTTGATACTACTGCTGAGATTCGAGAGAGGTGAGGGGAGCCAAAGCAAAGGCTCATCTGATGACGATAACCAGACAGCCATTGGATTTGGTAAAAGGAAGGCTGGGAGGTAGGAGGCAGCAGCTGTCTAATTTGGTAGATCACTTAGCGTTTATGTGGGAAAGGACATCATTTGTCAAAGACTGAAATGGAAAGAATATTGGGAGACCAAGAGTGGCATAGCCTTTGCTATTTTGTCACACCTTTTGTATTTTGTTTACTCTTTTCTTTTTAGCCTCCATTGATATTTTAAAGTTACTAATAAAAGCCCTTCCTAATACTTATTAGGAACACCTGCATAGCATCTGTTCCAGAGGGTCTCCATTTTGTTACAAGGTCACATCTAGAATTCTGCACATTAGTTCACTAGACATACCAAAGGGTCCTTGTATACTCTTTTTTTAATGGTTTTACCATACTTTAGGAGGACAGCACAATGTGTTACAATATAAGTTTTTACGGTTTATCTAGTCATTAATAAAGTGGTTTGGGCTTATTTTAGAATGCCTGATGGGCATCAGCCATGTGCAGAGGAGGAACCCTGGCATAAACATAACAGAAATAGGGGAAGAAAAAAATCTAAAGACACAAACAGTAGGACTACATATAGTCTTGGCTAAAAACGACACCACCACTATCCTGCTGAATTTTAAAAATATTATAAACCTACTGTGGTGTAATGATTTTTATGTAATTCTGGACCCTTACTCCAGTCTTTTAAGTATAATCTTAAACCTGCAATCATTGGAATATTTACCTTTGTGATAAAAAAAACAGTACAGTTTGGCACTGTACAGGTTTTAAAACTTCCTATGTGGAAAATGCAGATGCGTCCGCCATAGACTGAGTACAGCAGTTTGTTGCGACAGGCTTTTCCCTTCTTGCTTGGAAACAGGTCTTGTTGTACATAGCAGAAGAGCCAATGGAAATATCATCTCTGGATGGCTGCATGTATTTATACAATGTAATTATTATTTGAGGAGAAGATCATAACTAGCTGAATTAAATATTTATTAATAGCTAGTAATAAACAGAAGCAGACTTGTTATTATTGTTTAATCACTTGTACATGTGGTGGCAGATTTATATCCTGACAGCTCACATGCAGTTAGTACAATAAATGATAAGCTCCCCCAAATTAACATTAACAATACTCATAGGAAATCTATTTGTAGACAGTAATTGTGCTTTGAATGTACAATTATGTATTTGTAATGCCCTTGCCAGAGATGTCTTGAGCTCCTACATCTGTTCAACACCTTTTTAAGTTTCCCACACAGCGCATGGATGCATATAAAGTAGAGTTCTAATGCAGGTCTGGTTGAATTAAAATCTTAAAAACTCACTCACAGTAATTGTTAAGCTAATTGTTAAATTAGGATGTCGTACAAGTTAGAACATTGAAAACATCTGTCAGCATTATACCTTGGACTGTGACCAATTACAGCAAAGGCACATCATCCACATTACCACGATATGCGATTAAAACTAAAAAGGAAGGAACAAAAGAATATCACTCCACACACCGGCATAACAATTTTTTTCGTCATTACTTTAAGATTAGTGTTTTTAAACTTTGCATTAGGTTTAAAGTAGCAATGCAGGCTGACTGGTAAATGAAAAGCTTTCACTTGAGGATTGAGTCCCTCACCAATCCCACCAAGCCATTGTCTTATAGGCTGTGGGCCCACGCAGTAACATACTTTGTGGTTTTATCTGACTGAGATCAACCAGATGGCATGAGCTGCCCAAAAAAGCAGGCGATCACTGGTGAACACAAATTCCAGCCGTAACACCAGGAGTAGGCCCTTGAGCTATCATTCATGAGAGTCATTTATGGACTGTTATTTTTTAACTTGCTATGGGCAGTCCCAACGGGTATGCATACATCCAGATAACACACCTCTAAGGAAGCACACAATCTCAGGGTCACAATCCAAGGAGAGATATTTATAATGTTAATCAACCCTATCTAAAAGACACCTCAATAGTAAAAGTTCTTCAGTTTTTTTGTTTCATAAAATTTAAGCATGCAGACTGGATGTTCCATACCATGTTCAGTTTTAGATTATTGTAGAGCTGCCCTTTTGGCAAGTGTCTGTTTTGGATTCCTGAAAAAGTCTACATCGGTTTTTGTGTGCATGACACAGTTCTCACAGTGCACTGTATGCCCAACAACAAACCAGGGATCATAAAAAAAACCTGAAAGCCCTACTGAATAAGAAGAAGAGAGCCTCAGGTCTGGAGATAAAGAAGGAAATCAAGCGGGTGCAGACAGAACTGAGGAAGCAGCTTTGTGAGGGGAATGTCTACTATAGAAACAAACTTGAGCTCATCTTACAACAGAACAATGTAAAGGATGTGAGGAACAGAATAAGGACTGTCACTGGCTACAAGCAGGCTGTAAAACATGCAGAGGAAGGGAACAAGAACAGAGCTAATTAACGGAATCAGTTCTTCAACTTGTCTGACTCATTGATGTTAGTCCAGACCTCCCCCCAACACTGCAAGCCTCTGTGAGAAGGCTGAGGAGGTTTCAAAATCCAACTTGCTGTCTCTATCCTACATAACCTTCTGCTACAATGACATCACACTTGTGGTCTTCAGCAACCTACCACTCCCTGGACTATGTGTCTCTGCTCATCAAGTAAGGAGAGAGCTGGGGAAACTCTTCAGAAACAAGGCAAACAAGGCTACAGGGCTGGATGGAATCAGCCCCAGGGTACTGAAAACAAATGCCAGCCAGCTCTGCGGGGTCCTTCAGCAGCTGTTCTCCCTTTCCCTCAGATTGCAGAAGGTTGCCCAGCTGTGGAAACCATCTTGTGTGGTCCCAGAGCCAATGAAAGGGCATTCCAGTGATCCCTAGGACTTCAGTCTAGTTGCTCTTACTTCATATATCCCGGAGACCTTTGAGGGGTTGGTCCTAAAACATCTCCAACCCCTGGTTTCAGAACAACTTGATCTTCTGCAGTTTGCCTATCAGTCACATGTAGGCATGAAGGATGCTCTCATCTACATGAGCCTGCTCCCACTTAGACAAAGCTAGCAACACAGTTGGGGTAATGTTCTTTGACATTTCTAGTGCCTTTAACACCATTCAGCCTCACTCACTGAGGGAAAAGCTCAAGAATTTGTATAATACAAGATGATCAGAGGATGCTCTAAAAGTGGTATTGAGGCTTTGGGGGGATATTCATTATAATAATATTGATTCTCCTGGCAAACGTAGGATGGGGGGTGATGTTTGATGTTTTCCATTAGATCTCCAAAATTGTGTTTAAAGATATCTTTGTTTTCTTGTAATAATTATTTTCATGTATTTAAACTGTTATGATGCAGTCAGTGAAAAGTGATCTGACATAGTCTGATGTGCAAAAGAATTCATTGGAAAAAGCAAAATAGTTTTGAATATGGAGACTATAAGAAATTCTCCTAATACATTTATTGCTGATGGTAAAAACAAATATGGGTCTGAGACGTAAAGCACCATATCATAAGCATAAAGTGATACTTTTTATTCAAGCTCTTTCCTTATGATCCCTTCAACCTTAATATCATTTGCAAAAGGTATTGGTGATACTGGATGCCCTTATTTTCTTTCACATTCTACTTTGAAATCAACTGAATTTATATTATATATTGATTCATTTTTATATATTATATATAAATTCATTTTTTATATTATTATTACGTACCAACTAAGGCTTCCGGACTAGTATGCGACAATTAAAACCATGCAGATATATTGGGACAAAACTCATAATTACACAATATGGTAAACAGATATCCTTGTCCAACTTTGTCAAAGGTTTTTTTTCTGAATCCAAAGACGGTAAGACTTCTGGAGATTCAGATTCTCTATGACAATATACAGTATTACACAAAACAAGCACTGAAGACCGGAAACTTAGTATCTGTCTTTAATAAATATTCTCTTTCAATATTACAGACAAAAGACAAAAATTCTTTCTCAATTCCTTTAGCTAAAATGAAAATATTAGCATCACTATTCAGAAGTGAATTTAGTCTACATGATGCACATTGTCAAGAGTCTTTATTTTTGCTGGGAAAGACCATAATTGATACTCGGCATAACATTTTAGTTCAATTTTATTTTCTCTAAATTCACTAAACAATAATGATGCTGATGCTATCTGAATCAAAAACGTTTTATAAAATTCCACTGGATGGGCTCATGGGCCTGCAGTGAGTTTATAGCATTTTTCTCATCTACATGGAGAGTATCTGTGATATTTGTATTTTATCAAAGAAGTCCAGGCCTTGAACTTTACCTACTTTCCACTGCAAGAAATATAAGGGAATATAGTATTCTGTAAATGTGTTATTTTTTAATTTTTGCTTGCAATGTTTAATTATGCACTAAAATGTCCTGTTTAAGTATGTCTTGTGCTCAAATCTTATTGGCCTTTTCTTCATGTGCGTAATAATTGTGACATGACTTAAAGATAAGTTGCTGTTTCTTTTGTAGTTAAAAGTTTAAATTCTGATTGTAGAGTCATCATTTTCCAACAGAGTTCCTAATTTGGTGATCTAGCATATTCCTGATCAGTTCTCAGTGATCTACTCTGATGCCCTTTTAGTCATCAATTTATTTTTATGTAATGATGTCCAAAAGCACAGACTTTTATATTTATTTACATTTATTTTGTTCACTTTAATGTTAACTTTTGTTACTATTTAGCTTCTGTATGACAAAATCTCTTGTGCTATGTTCCTGGAGTTTTGTGGATGGTTCTCCAAGAGGTGGGGCCACCTGCTCATCACTGCAAAGGACTGCCCTAAACCCTATAAAGGCAGGGACAACCCACGATCCCTTGCGGTTCATTGTGAATGTGCTGGCATTGGTAAGCTTTGTTGGATTTTTGATTATTCTCAGACTTTTGTAAATGTCTGGATTTTTTTTTTTAACCTCTGTTCTCTGTTTTTTCTCTACTCTTTGGAACTGTGTATAAGGAATCTCTGTTATACCTCTTACTCTCCTCAAAGCTTCTCTGTTTTTTAGTGTAATGTTTTGAAAATAAATCTTTATTTATAAAGACCATATGTTTGCCCTTTGACTAGCTGGGCTTTGGCGTTTCAGCTGGGCATTCTGAGATATTTTGAGACTTTTGTGGTTAGGAACTCTCTAGTTCATAACAGTTACAATTTGCTTAGTTTTGCACCAAAATTAGTTTTGTGTGAAAAAATGAAATATTCACAGAAATGAGAGTTAGCAAGGTTTTCTGAACATTTTTAGGCGGATGACAGGGAATATTGCTCCTTAGGAGTCAGTCAAAACCACAGCCTGCATCTTCCACCATCTTCCAATGCTACCGAATCTCCCATGTCTTTTCCATGCAACTACGTGTGCATTACCAACTTACGATGCTACCAGTTGGTCTAGGCCTATTGTAATTAGACAATTCCATCATACATCGATGTGCAATCTGCACATAAAAGATATAGCATCTCATAACTCTGACCAGCATCATGCAGAACAGCTACTTTTTGTGACACATACATACTTAGGCACTGTTAGCAAAAGTGTGCTGCATCTCACATCTAATCCTTTTCTGCTCACTCCCTTTAAGCTGTGTGATGATCAAGTGTTCCTCCCATCAGCACTGGTGCACTGCTGATTGCTGGGAGTTCAAGTTCTTCATGTAGGACTATCACGGCGTCATACTAGTAACAGCCTTGTATATTGAACAACAATAAAAACCCTTTGAGCTTAACTGTTACAGTATGTATTGGATTGAATTTATGCATATTTTATGCTTTATTGTTCTTTTCATTCATTCCAAGTTATTATTTTTTACACTTAAATGTTTTTTCTGTTCATTTCGTATGTGCTGTATGTGATACTGTAATTATGTACTATCACTTTAAATGAGTAAGGATTGTTTTTCATCCTTGATAAGAGTTTTGTGAATAATGCTGTTTATTGGATTTACCGGTTCTATTTATTGGACTTTGCTGTTTTAGTTTCCTTTTAGGCGACTCCATTTTTACCTGTTTTTGCTCTGGTCAGCTTTTGTGCTTTATTTTTTGCTAATAAATCTTTGTTGCCCTTTTTGTGCACAAGCTGGAGGTTAATGGTGACCCTAATCCCTGCACTTTATTTTTGAGATATTTATACTTTTTTGCCAGCTCCTCATTTTTGGGGTCCGCTCTGAAGTCAAGGTTGCCACTGCTGGACAAGTCAGGTAGTTTTCATAACACTATGAAGACTAATGACTTCACTGTCCTGATTAAGGGGCCAAAAGAAACAACAAATATCAACTGGAAACAAGAGACAGTTAACTTGAAGCTGCCCCAAACCTGAACACTATCAGGCACTATCACGGCACTGGCAATAGTCGTCACACTCTTCATCATCGCTGATGTGCATGCCTGAGTAGAGATCTGATCTATTTCTTTCCTAAAAAAGTCTTTCATTCTTTTTCAAATCCTCTTGATTTAAAGGGTGCATTCTCCTTACTTAAGCATCTAGCCTCATCCAGCTTGACACTCAGAGACTAAAGTTCTCCAATCCTGCCTATGAAGAGTTTTCTGCACTTAGCTAAAATATTTTCTGACAGAAATGGGCATTTATGACCCACTAATGTTTTTCAAATTTTTTCAAGGAAGTCTGATGGTCTGAGTCGGTTGCACACTTCCTAGTTGTTACCGGGAGCCTCTTGAACCCAGAACAGTTAATAGTCATGAACTGAGATGAGCTGGGCAAATGAGGACACACACACAGTCAGCAAGGGGTTGGTGCAAAAGTGTTCAGAGCGTTTACTAAAATCCAAACAAAAGCAAACACTGTTCAAAAGCAAGGGTAATGCGAAAGACATTCAATAAATAAATAATCCATAAAATCAAAGTATCCAGTGGAGGTTAAAATCCAAATAAATACTCCCATAAAAATGAGGTTAAAATAGCAGGCAGGTCTTCCATAAAAACAGACATGAGCCCCAATGCCTCTCTCTAAAATCTGGTGTTTCACCAGCTTATCCCATCAGGACCTTGTAGCCTGAGGAGACGCCTGCTGACTGGTGCACTCATCCAGTTGTCTTGGGTTTTGGGTCTGAACTCCAAGCACGTTTCCCACAGCAAAGTCTGTCAGTGTCACCCGGGAGAAGCAGCACAATAGGGCCGCTTCTACTCGTTTTCGTTATTTTATTCGGAGCATCTCTCACTAGTCCCACACTCAAGCACAGGCTTTCCACTCGCTCTCCTGTGGCAATACTCCTGACCACCTGCCTTCTTTCTTATTAAAAAGGGTGCCTCATCATTCCACCTATCTTTCTTCCCATAACTTCCATTTCTTTTCCTTTTTGTTTCTGATCTGATCCTTATAACTTTTGATCTCTTTTTCTCCCTCTCTGCCATGCAGACTCCCTTTCTACAGCCTGGTTGGGTTCAGGTGTGGTCCTCCACCTACTCTGAAGTGTGAATGAAGCACCTGACCGACCCGCTTGAATTTACACATGAATGCACGATCAGCTAAGCACCCCAGTCAAACCAAGAACCGTTTGGAGCCTACATGCCGGGACCTGATTATTTATTTAAAAATTGCACTACACCACAAACCTCTTATCACAGGACCACCTAAAGTGTTGATTATAAAAGGCATTTTAGGAGGTCCACTGGGTTAATTAATGTGTCCCAAACCTCCATTCAAGGGGGAAGTCAAGTAATATACTTCAGAATGCAAACTTTTATATAATTTATTGAGTTTAGAATACCAGTGTACAGTGCATCCAGAAAGTATTCACAGCGCATCACTTTTTCCACATTTTGTTATGTTACAGCCTTATTCCAAAATGGATTAAATTCATTTTTTTCCTCAGAATTCTACACACAACACCCCATAATGACAACATGAAGAAAGTTTACCTGAGATTTTTGCAAATTTATTAAAAATAAAAAAACTGAGAAATCACATGTACACAAGTATTCACAGCCTTTGCTCAATACTTTGTCGATGCACCTTTGGCAGCAATTACAGCCTCAAGTCTTGTTGAATATGATGCCACAAGCTTGGCACACCTATCCTTGGCCAGTTTCACCCATTCCTCTTTGCAGTACCTCTCAAGCTCCATCAGGTTGGATGGGAAGCGTCGGTGCACAGCCACTTTAAGATCTCTCCAGAGATGTTCAATCGGATTCAAGTCTGGGCTCTGGCTGGACCACTCAAGGACATTCACAGAGTTGTCCTGAAGCCACTCCTTTGATATCTTGGCTGTGTGCTTAGGGTCGTTGTCCTGCTGAAAGATGAACCGTCGCCCCAGCCTGAGGCCAAGAGCGCTCTGGAGCAGGTTTTCATTCAGGATGTCTCTGTACATTGCTGCAGTCATCTTTCCCTTTATCCTGACTAGTCTCCCAGTTCCTGCCGCTGAAAAACATCCCCACAGCATGATGCTGCCACCACCATGCTTCATTCACTGTAGGGATGGTGCCAGGTTTCCCCCAAATGCGACGCCTGGCATTCACACCAAAGAGTTCAATCTTTGTCTCATCAGACCAGAGAATTTTCTTTCTCATGGTCTGAGAGTCCTTCAGGTGCCTTTTGGCAAACTCCAGGTGGGCTGCCATGTGCCTTTTACTAAGGAGTGGCTTCCGTCTGGCTACTCTACCATACAGGCCTGATTGGTGAATTGCTGCAGAGATGGTTGTTCTTCTGGAAACTTCTCCTCTCTCCACAGAGGACCTCTGGAGCTCTGACAGAGTGACCATCGGGTTCTTGGTCACCTCCCTGACTAAGGCCCTTCTCCCCCGATCTCTCAGTTTAGATGGCCGGCCAGCTCTAGGAAGAGTCCCGGTGGTTTCGAACTTCTTCCACTTATGGATGATGGAGGCCACTGTGCTCATTGGGACCTTCAAAGCAGCAGAACTTTTTCTGTAACCTTCCCCAGATTTGTGCCTCGAGACAATCCTGTCTCGGAGGTCTACAGACAATTCCTTTGACTTCATGCTTGGTTTGTGCTCTGACATGAACTGTCAACTGTGGGACCTTATATAGACAAGTGTGTGCCTTTCCAAATCATGTCCAGTCAACTGAATTTACCACAGGTGGACTCCAATTAAGCTGCAGAAACATCTCAAGGATGATCAGGGGAAACAGGATGCACCTGAGCTCAATTTCAAGCTTCACGGCAAAGGCTGTGAATACTTATGTACATGTGCTTTCTTAATTTTTTTATTTTTAATAAATTTGCAAAAACCTCAAGTAAACTTTTTTCACATTGTCATTATGGGGTGTTGTGTGTAGAATTCTGAGGAAAAAAATGAATTTAATCCATTTTGGAATAAGGCTGTAACATAACAAAATGTGGAAAAAGTGATGCGCTGTGAATACTTTCCGGATGCACTATAATTACTCGCAATGCAAATTACTGAAAAAAACAAATCAAACAAAATAAAATGAAAAAAGAAAAGCCCCAGAATTATGCAAGTAAAAAAATCTTCAGAGTAGGCAGTCATAGATAGTTAAAAGTCTTAAGGAAACAGATTTTTTTGTCTGTGAATACCTTAGTTTATGAGAACAGTAGTAATAAAGAGTTTCAATATATTTAGCCATTTTAATAAATAGAGAACATTACATTGTACTATTTATAGTAAGAATTGTCTTCTCAAGCTACACAAGGTGGTTAACCAGTAGTGTAGTAAAGATTATCACATGTCAAATTGTTCATTCAGAAGCATTGCATAGTTTTCCCCATGTAACACTCTATGTAATGAACTGCTTCCATTTTTCCAGTGTCTATAATTCTATAAAAAAAATCTTGAGACGAGACAAGACTTTTTCAGAGAGACAAGATGAGACATTTTCAGAGAGATAATTTCACGTCCCGTGAAACGAGACTTTGTGCCAAGAGATGAATTGAAAACCTAACAGGTCCAAGCAGGGGTGGAAATAAAAGACAAACAGTAGAAGAAGAAAAGACAAAGAGTAGAAGACAAAATAGAACATTGTAAAGAGGTTCAAAAACGTTGGCCTGATACACATGCACAGCAGATTAGAGATTATCCATCCATCCATTTTCCAACCCGCTGAATCCAAACATAGGGTCACGGGGGTCTGCTGGAGCCAATCCCAGCCAACACAGGGCACAAGGCAGGAAACAATCCCGGGCAGGGTGCCAACCCACCACAGGACACACACAAACACACCCACACACCAAGCACACACTAGGGCCAATTTAGAATCACCAATCCACCTAACCAGCATGTCTTTGGACTGCGGGAGGAAACCGGAGTGCCCGGAGGAAACATTAGCGATTATGAAAGTATTAAAATTTGAAAGTCTCAAAAAACTGATAGTAAAGATCGCATTAGCGCTAACAAACGGAAATTATTCCATCCATCCATTTTCCAACCCGCTGAATCCGAACACAGGGTCACGGGGGTCTGCTGGAGCCAATCCCAGCCAACACAGGGCACAAGGCAGGAACCAATCCTGGGCAGGGTGCCAACCCACCGCAGGACACACACAAACACACCCACACACCAAGCACACACTAGGGCCAATTTAGAATCGCCAATCCACCTAACCTGCATGTCTTTGGACTGTGGGAGGAAACCGGAGCACCCGGAGGAAACCCACGCAGACACGGGGAGAACATGCAAACTCCACGCAGGGAGGACCTGGGAAGTGAACCCAGGTCCCCAGGTCTCCCAACTGCGAGGCAGCAGCGCTACCCACTGCGCCACCGTGCCGCCACGGAAATTATTACTCAGCCAAATAACAGAACAGCAAAAAGAGACAGAATACAGTATATGGACATAGGTGATATAACAGAAGTATATAGTTATTGTTCGGCTTTAAACTTTAAGTCTGAGACTTGTAGATTGTCTAATTCAAATTTTCATCAGGGAAAAGCAGTGTTTCTTCCCAATGAAGAGGCATATGTACGAGAATTAAAAGAATTGTTGTTTGGTGAAAGTGAAATTCACATACGCAAGGGGCAGAGACGTAAAGTGGCTGGCGCGCCCACGAATCCATTATCCAACCCACTGAATCCGAACACAGGGTCACAGGGGTCTGCTGGAGCCAATCCCAGCCAACACAGGGCACAAGGCAGGAACCAATCCTGGGCAGGATGCCAACCCACCGCAGGACACACACAAACACACCCACACACCAAGCACACACTAGGGCCAATTTAGAATCGCCAATCCACCTAACCTGCATGTCTTTGGACTGTGGGAGGAAACCAGAGCGCCCGGAGGAAACCCACGCAGACACGGGGAGAACATCCAGACTCCACGCAGGGAGGACCCGGGAAGCAAACCCAGGTCCCCAGGTCTCCCAACTGCGAGGCAGCAGCGCTACCCACTGCGCCACCGTGCCGCCGACAGGTAATATAATAAATTAAAAATATTTGCTATCTCTTGACCTATGTGAGGCTTTCCTCCGTATTTCCATAAACAGCGCTCCATCTCTTGACCATGTTACCGTAAAGCCTGCTCCCCAGACCCTCTCATTATTTTCGAGGCACCTTTCTAACCTCAGGTCCGGTTTTGTAGTCAATGGTTTTAGCATGCATCCTGAATCTTTACTCATCCTTGTGTGTCTTCCTTTTACATTGTGCAAAGCCAAACTGACCAATCAGATTGCTCAGGAGGACTGTCCACACAGACCTTAGTATTTTATTAGATAGATAGATAGATAGATAGATAGATAGATAGATAGATAGATAGATAGATAGATAGATAGATAGATAGATAGATAGATAGATAGATAGATAGATAGATAGATAGATACTTGTCGGTACTGTATTGTAGCACTGTGCCGCTCAACCATGGAAAGTGCCAATGGATTCATGCTGTGTCACATCGCTCTGTTAGGTAGGTTGCTGTCCTTAGAAGGGCAACTTATTGTTGCCACACTAAGTTAGAATTCATTTATTATAAAGTCCCCTGCAGCTGGCACTGAAGCTACTCATTTGAATGATGGAATGCTGACTTATTCTGTAGGTCACTTGTCTCCAGGCTGATGCAACTTGTCAGAACTGTTATATGCTTTACATTTCCATCTATGGGCAATGTGCAAGCAGCAGCCTCTTACAGTAGCACTGTGTTTTCTCTCTTTATCTTTTTATTTATTTAAAGAGCTTCTGTAAAAAGCCAAATTTCCCCCTGGGGATAAATAAAATTCTATCTATCTATCTATCTATCTATCTATCTATCTATCTATCTATCTATCTATCTATCTATCTATCTATCTATCTATCTATCTATTTTAAGTAAACATTGGGAGACATGACATATACATTACCAAAGTTTCTCTTAACAACTTCTGTTGACATGAACTTGTCCCTTATTCTTTTACAGTATTTAGAGCAGAAGCGGAATGTCTATGAATGACAAGGACATGCAACTCCAAATAACTGAATCTCACATTCTGCTTAACATATCACAATGGGAGCCTGTGGCAGACTGTACAGGTTTAAAGGGTTATTATTGTCACATGTACAAAGTACACTGAAATCTAGCATGCATGTACTAATCAGCATGCAACTCGTTCCCACTTGTGTGTGCCATGTATAGTGAGAAGAAACTTCTGTCTTCCTCAGCTGGAAAATTTCAAAACACAGTCGAAATAGACAGTAATATTATGAATTATTTATGACGGATGTCTTAAGGAGAACCAAGATAAACAGATATGAAAGCAAATTTATAATAGATAGATAGATAGATAGATAGATAGATAGATAGATAGATAGATAGATAGATAGATAGATAGATAGATAGATAGATAGATAGATAGATAGATAGATAGATAGATAGATTAGAAAAAAGAAGTCCCAGTTCAAAGAAGCAGTTGATTTTGGGTAAGATGTGAAAGTATCTGGGACAATAGTTTTATCTTTTGTTACTCATTTCACTAGCTCTAAACTATGTTAGATGTAATTGCTATATAGAGCGATCTTATTTAAGCCTTTCCCTTTAATTCGTATAATTTATTCAAAATTAATTTTTAGTTGCTTTTCCACATGCCAAACAACAAAGTGATCATAAACAATATTTCATAAGAAAACAATTAGTAGTAAATACAGCAAGCAGCATTAATGGGTTGTGTTTTTGATTCTGTCATCCAATTTCATTTTATTTTATTTGGCATTATATAAGCTATGAATGCTTAAGAATAAGCAAAACATTGTATTAATATTGGATTTCCTCCAAGGTGACTAAGAGTTATTTGTTGAACATCTTGCTGAATGCCACAAGCAGAAGTAAGAGTTGGAATGGGCAGCACAGTGGGAGTGAAACAGAAAATAGCAGGCCCTCCTGACAGCCAGCCAGCCTGAAGCAAGGGCAATCCACTTAGCTCTGAATTCCCTGAGGTTTTCTCTTTATTAAAGTAAAATGATAGTTTTATTTCTCTTCTCTCTCTCACTCTCACTAATGGATATAGCTGGTAGGTACTAAAATGAAGTAAGTGAGACATATTGTGTATCATATAGTTATCCTCCGTAGGTTTTGAACATCAGGCATTTCTTAGAATTAAACAGAAGCCAAGTGTGTTTTTAATGTATTTTAAAAATATTTTTTAGCAGGTATAACCTTCATTTTTCATTGCTGCTATGTACAGACAATTGCGTAAAAGGTGCATACCAAGAACCTGGGGCTGCATAGCAAACTAACATAAATAAATATGTGCCCCAGTTTTGGTCCCTTATTCATGTCGCGACTCTTCAGTAAAGGTATAACCAGGATTTGTGTTTGCTCCATCGAGATAACAACACATTGCATGTTATTTTGCACCTCAAAACACTGCAGCAATAAGTCCAAGATAGAAGTTGGACAGTACTGTGTGTACAACTGATTCAACGAGACACAAATATTACTAATATTATTAATAAACAATGTAATACTATAGCTTTCACTAAAGTTCATAAAGTGTATTTTGTCATTTCAGACTGACATTGTGCTCTGATCTCAGACTTGACAGACCAGCCCTGAGTTTCCAAGTTGGAAATCCAACTTAAGGGGGGGCATTCCAATTAAAAATTCCGAGTAGGAACTCTGGAATTTCCGACTTTCCATTTCAAACGAAACAGAATATTTAACCAAATGCAGGACATGTGAGATCACCTCCACTCCCATCTCCTCCCCTCCAGTCAAGATAAGAGAGCCGTGTTACAAGATCACGAACTCCTTGTGAGACCCGCTCAGGCAACAGACAAACAGGAGCCCACAATGCCCACTTTCCTTGTCTTACTCAAAAAACAGGACACCCCAACCCCACAGATATCATATTTATATATTGTGATGTCCTGTCGAATAAACACACTCAGGAGCCGCTTGTCCGGGGAAGTCTTCTAAATGCCGACTGGCTTTTTATTGAATATGCCACAATATAAATGGTGCTCTGGTTGTCTGGGTCACGGGGACACCTCCAAAATAACAAAGATAATTCACCTTCATCCTATCTACCTCTTTAACTGTCCATTCCCTTTATCACTTGGTCCTGTCTTCCTATCCCTCCAGCCACAACTACCACTTCCAACCACCACCTCCCCTTTTTCTTCACACACCTTACAAAAAGTGTCCCCCAAGACTCCACCCCAACACTGCTTCCACTCCCTACTGCCCATGCAATGGCAAGACATGTCACAATATTTATTACACCATACAAAGCCAAACGTTCTTTTTATATTATAAAAAAAAGTTTTCACAAACACAGTTCATTGTTTTGAAGATACTAAATGATTTAGACAGCTAACTCTGCTACCGCAAATTGATATTTAAGGAAGGAAATTAAATGTGTGATGTTATTTAGTAAGTAATTGTGTGAGTAGTGGCCTGCACTGCTGATGTTTTTCTCTTTTCATAAAGGTAGGCAGACCTTGCTTTATAATTAAGTTTGTTTCTTATAATATTGATTTTCTGTGGCTATAATGTGATTCGTTTCAGGCTCCCATGTGTGGAGTTTTCTCCCCATGTTTGCCATTGTTTTCCTCTGCATACAACAGTTTTCCTTCCACTTTCCAAAGATGTGCTAGTTATGGTTGATAGTTCACCCTTCATTGTGTGTGTGTGCCAGAAGATGCAGTGCCACCCCACCCAGGGATGATTCCTCCTGGGATAGGTACCAGCTCCCTGTGCCTCTAAATAAGCAGTAAGGAGTATGGATGTATGGAGTGATGATTCCATAATTAAACCATAATAAATATTGAATGAATTCACTTTGTTTTAATGATTTAGAAGTGAAGGTTAGAATTGAAACAGTATTTTAACACCTCACCTAATGACTCAGGGTGAGACCACACAAATAGCTGTTGGTGTGGGACTCAGACCCCAAAGTCTAGAATGATGATACAGCAATGCCGGCCACAATTCTGCCTGCATACTTGAATTATAAGGTTTAGTTTTGAATGTAAGGACCTATAGAAGCCCCACATCCATTGTCAGGATTTATTTATAGACTATTCTTTAGCATTTAACAAAATACTAACACCTGACTGTACAATATTCTGACTGATAAATAATATAGAGTGACCCCTACATGGCACAACTTGATTTTTAATTTATAAGTGGCATCGTCTAATTTTAAAATTCCATCAGAGTGTCCTCTTCCTTACTGCTATTTACCTGCAATGTCAGATTTCTATGAGCAAAGGCTGTTCATGTCAAAGTAAAAAAAAATAAAATGACATACTGTACATGTAATATTTTAGTGCCTGGACTTGTACATGAAGTTGATGTGAAGGAAGACATGTCTGAATTCTGGCCCCTGATCAAAGATCAGGAGGAATTTTATTGAGATTTGAACATGAAGAAGATTAAAGAAATTGCTTGTAGCTTGGAGTGGGTAGAGATGACGTCTGAACAGAAGCACCTTCCAGATGTATTGAAATAGACAAATTGTTCAAATGGACAGAATACAATCACACAAGGGAAACAAGTGCCTGTAATTTTTATTTTCAAATGCTGACAGATATATAATGATGTTTTACAAAAATGTCATGGGCCACTCTCCTACTGCATTGTATGATATAATCATCATTCATGCAACAAAAACAAAGAATCTTAAATGATTATTACTGTAAACATTCTGAATATCTACTATTTAATAAAACACTACAGTCTGTGTGTCTGCACCCTCAGAGCAATCTGATTGGTCAGTTTGGCTTTGGTGATGCGATGAAAGAGGAAGTGCAAGTGTGAGACACACATAAAGGAGTATGAGACAGTCGCCTTCAAGGATGGGAAGTATTAAACCACACAGGAAGTGAGCAAGACATCTCAAAAATAATGGGATGAAGAGATGTTCATACACATGCATGAATATTGAGGAAAGGCTCTAAAGATACACGTAGGGCAAGAGATAGCAAATAGTTTTAAATTGTTTACTGTAATTACCAATTACCTTTGACAGGTACCATGGATAGTTATATATAAACCCACAACAATGGCTAAGCCATGTGGGAAGTCACATGAAACTACATACCAGTCGATTCAGTTAGTCAGTAAAGCAAGAGGTGTTAGAGCCAAAGCTCTGGACAGTACATCATGGGTCATTTTTGTTTTGTCTAGTGAGTTTCTCTGTTCAGCAAACATCATTATCGATAAGATATCATTCATGGAATATTTGAATTTACCGGTTTCATATAGGGCAACACGCTAGCACAAGGATTACCTGTCATGTCGCAGGTTGTGCATGTCCCTTTCGTGAGGCGGATACCTTGGGCCCTGTGGAATGTTGCACCTTACTACTCTTCTCTGAAAATGATTACAATTCAGTTTCAAAACTTCAATCCTTAACAAAATCATAAGAGCTACATTGTAGCTTTTTTCTTCTCAAGACCCTTGCTCAAAAATGCATTTTTAAGCATTTGTCTCCATCACTTCATCAGGTAAGTTTGCTGGTTGGCAGGACCATTCTTCCGGTGTGTCTGGTCTCAGGATCTGTTGTCACACACGCGTGTTTAGGAGACAACTAAAGGGCTTGAGTACATGTAATTCCATGCCGGACCAGGGGGGGTGGCGAAGTGCACTAATTCTCCCTCTCAATCTCTTACAGACCATTTTAGGGAAATCCCGCCTGGCTCTGGGGCAGCCAATGACATCACTTCCGCTTCCGGCCTTTAAAGCTGCCATCTTGTGTATACTAAGTTAGTTCTGTTTTGGACTCAGTTGTGTGAACATGTCTGTTCTACTGAATCAGTTTTGCAGCTGGGAAAATTTATACGGGTGGCTGCCCCAAACCTTCTCAACGTCTTATGGTTGTTTTTGTGACACTGTGCAACCAGAGTGCTGATTGAGGCCTAAACAGGATTAATTCTCTGAGTCAAACACAGTAGGACAAATCTTTAAGTCAGGGGATGTACCTGGTTGCTCTCCTCTGCACAGCTTCAGGTGCTGCTATGACTTTCTTGTACCATGGTGCCCAGAACTGCACACAAAACTCCTGGGTCCTCATGTATAATACCTTGTGTAGAATTCACACTAAAATATGGCATATGGACAAAACAGGAAATGTGCGTATGCACAAAAAAATTCAGATGCATAAAACTGTGTGTAATAAAGTTCCATGCACTTCCCTTTATAAATCCAAATCAATGTGAATTTTAACACACATGCACGAGCCTACAGCCCCAGTTCCTTCCAGAATTTTGCCATTTTCAATATGTAAATCAACATAAATAACCCATTTCATTCAGTGTTTTGTTAAAAGACAATGCAAAAGCACATGTAAAAAAGAAGAATTTCAGTGAATGCAAAATGGAGGACCTGCTCAGTGAAGTTGAGGCAAGGAAAAACTTAGAATTTGGTGGCTTAAATACAGTAGTGGTATAAGCAACAAAAGGAAATTGATAGAGTGGCACAGCACGGCGGAGGTACTCAGAAATTCAAGTTCAGAAAATCACAGTGCCCAAAATAAAAAAAGAAGTACTGAGATATCAAATTTAATGTGAAAAGGTGAGTGGCAGCCCACTGTCTTAGTGTTAACACCACTGGTGGAGGTAGCAGAATTCTGGGTCTCACACCGTTCAAACAGCGAGCCGCTGTTGGCAAGACACTTATATATCTCTCCACAACATTAACGAAACACATTTTTGCATCACAGATAATTTGTACATTAATAGAGTGGAAAGGCTTTCTATTTACTTAAGCAAATTCATTCTCTGAAGACAACTTTATAGCAATGTGTGTGTAGTCGACTGCTCCGATTACATTTGGAAAACCAGACGTTGCTGCAAATTGTGCTTTGATGTTTGCCAATACAACCACAGTGTAAGGAAATTTTATATATAATAATAATAATAAATTTTATTTATATTGCACTTTATATTTTAGCAATCCCAAAGTGCTACAGAGTAAAAATAGAATAATAAAATAAAAAAAAGAACAGAAGAGTCTATAAAATACTTTAACAAAATGACTTTCTAAAAAGATGAGTTTTTAGGTTTCGCTTAAAGGCCTCAGTCGACTGTGGGGCTCTCAGGTAATCAGGGAGGGCATTCCACAGCCTCGGCGCCACCGATGAAAACGCCCTGTCACCCATGCTGCTGAGCTTAGTTCTGGGGACTTGAAGAGTGTTAGTGAGTACAGAGCGGAGGGAACGTAAGGAGTTATGGGGGGTAAGGAGTTCCTGTAGATAAAGAGGGGCATGTCCATAAATGCACTGATGGGTAAGAAGGGAGACCTTGTACTCTATTCTGAATGAAACAGGGAGCCAGTGAAGGGTTTTCAGGATTGGGGTGATGTGATCATACTTTCGCACCCTCATCAGGATCCTGGCAGCGCTGTTCTGAATATACTGGAGTCTCTGGATACTCTTGCCAGGAATCCCAATGATGAGTGCATTACAGTAATCCAGCCTGGAAGAGACAAAGGCATGGACGAGCTTCTCTGCATCTGCCAGGGTGAGTAATGGGCGGAGTTTGGCGATGTTCTTGAGATGGTAAAAAGATGACTTACAGAGATATTTGATGTGGGTGTCAAAAGTAAGTTGGGAGTCCATTCTAACACCCAAATTAGTAACAGATGTGGAAAGAGGAATATTTTGGCCAGAGAAAGTAATACTGGTGATGGTAGAAGAGCGAAGATGATGTGATGTACCAACTAAGATGGCTTCTGTTTTGGATCTGTTCAACTGAAGAAAATTGAGCCTCATCCAAGCCTCTATCTCCTCCAGGCAGGTAGACAATGTAGATGTTGGCAGAGGAGCAGTAGAGGAGGTGGGAGTAGTCCTGAGGTAAAGCTGAGTGTCATCGGCATAGCAATGGAACGATAAACCATGTCTGCCAATGACAGTTCCAAGGGGGAGCATGTAGATAGTAAAAAGTATAGGGCCCAGCACAGAGCCCTGTGGAACACCACAGGCGACGTTGTGGGTGTGGGACTTTGCGCTGCCAAGGGCGACATGCTCAGTTCTGCCAGTCAGGTATGATGTAAACCAATTTAGAACAATTCCTGAGAGTCCAATAGTGTATTGCAGGCGGTGAAGAAGGATGTTATGGTCTATTGTGTCAAAAGCAGCTGTCAGGTCAAGGAGGATAAGTAGTGAAGGTGAACCAGTATCTGCCGTCATCAGAAGATCATTGGTGACCCTGACCAGGGCTGTTTCAGTGCTATGGCCAGGGCGAAAACCAGACTGAAACTTTTCAAACAGATTGTTCAGTTTGAGATGATCGTGAAGTTGTGCTGCAACTATTTTTTCCAGGACTTTGGAGAGAAATGGAAGATTGGAGATGGGCCTATAATTGGAGAGAACTTCAGGATCCAAGGTGGATTTTTTCAGTAGAGGTCTGATGACAGCAGTTTTTAGTGCAGAAGGAATATGGCCAGCCAGGAGGGACTGATTTATTATCCTGGTGATAAGTGGAGAGATGGCAGAAATGTTGGCCCTCAGCAAGGGTGAGGGGAAAGGGTCCAGGGAACTAGTAGACGGTTTCATTTTCCTGATGACATCCTCCACCTCTTCCCGTGTGGCAACAGAGAAAGAGCAAAGAGGATGGACGGTCTCAGACAATGAGTCAACAGTTGGGAAGGGCAAGATATCCTTGGTAGAGAGGTGTAAACGGATATTATCAACTTTTTGTTTAAAAAAGTTGATATACATGTTGCATCTGTCATCAGTGGTCTCAGAATGGGCAGGTAAAGGAGGTTTGACAAGATGATTTATGGTTGAAAAAAGTTTTTTAGGGTTGCTGGAGCCATTTCTGATGATGGTGGAATAAAACTTGGACCGTGCAACCTTCAGAGCTTCTGCATACGCTCTCATGTGTTCTCTGTAAGCCTGTTTATGGACAGTCAGCCCAGAGGCCTTGAGCCGCCGCTCAAGGACACGCCCAGCCGCCTTCATTTTTCGCAGCTCGCAGGTATACCAAGGTGCTGAGCACGAGAATGAGACGGACCTAGATGTTAAAGGGGCGTGGAAGTCCAGGAGACTGCTCAGGGACTGGTTGTAAAAAATCCACAAGGTCAGCAACAGAGAGGGAGCTGATAAAGTCAGAGGAGAGAAATGTAAGGTCTAAGGCCAAGGCATCCACATTGATATTCTTCAGATTTCTGAAGTAGATCTGTCGTTTTGGTTTGATACGGGAGGAGAAAAAGGGCAGCTCCAATGACACAACTTTGTGGTCTGAAATATCAAGTATCTTAAATCTGTAAGTGGTATGCAATTGATTGGTGCATTTGATGAAACCGCGTCATGGATGCAAATCTAAAAAAGGAAGGGAGACCACACAGAAACAGTAGCACTGCTTTGACACTGGGTGCAGCCCGTTTACAAAACTGTGCAGAAAAGTGTGTATGCATGGTCTGAGGCTGCCATGAAAATGTGCATAGCTTTACACCAAGTTTAGTTTTTACACATCTTGATGTGAGCATGGAAATGGGCCTTTGCAAAAGTTTTGTGTGTACACACCGTTTATAAATGAGGCCCTGGTCTTTTCGAATTCTTTTTGCTGCCTACACTTTCTAGACATAGGTGTTAAGATAATTTGTGAGTGTGTGTGGGTGGTGTACGAGTGTACTTTGTGATGCCCTGGAGCCCCACTCTGAGGATCCAGCACCCTTCCATGGTTGGCCCCCTCCAGCAGCCTGGTTTTGAATTGTGGTCCACTTACTGTCAGGGTGGAATCTGTGCATTCTCACGTTTTTGTTTTTCATCAAGTTCTCCAGATTTCCTCTTACATCCCAAAGATGTGAGTGTTCAGTTAATTGGTGCCCTTATATTGTCCAGTAAAAGTGAGTCTATTGGGATGAACTGGTGTCCCATTTAGTGCTGGTTCTTGCCTTACATACAGGATAGCCTGCGATTCAGTGTGTCCCTGAATTTGGATTTAACTGGTACAGGAAATGAATGGATGGGTTCTTGTGGAATGTTTTTGGTCTGATTATCAAAACAATATTCTTAAAGATGAAAAAGAATTGTATGCAATTTATTATTATTGCTTATCAGATTCAATGGAAATGTAATTACACAAATCGTCACTTCAAAACAGATAAAGCTACTTGCTGAAAAATTCAGATTAAAACAAGTCTAGCAAGGTCTCACTCCTGTAAGTGTGAAAGAACAGCACCAATGTAAGAATCAAATTACTGCTCTTTGTGTGTGGGTGTGTTTTAAGATTATTCTGTGGTCTGAAGCATTTAGTAGCTAGTGTTTGTAGACAGTCCTGGATGTTGGGAACCGGGATCATTACACCAGTAAAAATAGTGGGATAACTATACGGAGGACTATTTTGGGCAAAATGAAACAAATAAAAGCACAAATTATTAAAAGTACTGTGAAATGTGAGCATAAATAAATAAATGTGTTATGAAGAAGTGGAAAAGAGGGTGCTATTATCCTATCCTGGAACACCACTGAGACATTGGTTCAGGTATGTGGACAACACCTGGGTGAAAATCTCAGGATATACCACAATTCACTGACCACATCAGCTCAGTGGACAAACACATCCAGTTCACCAGGGAGGACATGAAACGTGACAGGCTAGCTTTCTTAGATTGTGAAATTGCCATCAGCAATGGGGGACATTTGAAAGTTGATGTGTTCCGTAAACCAACGCATACGGATCAGTATTAAACGTTTGACTCTCACCAACCCCAAGAGCACAAAATAGGTGTCATCAGGACTCTACATCACAGAGCAAACACCATACCCACAGACACAGTGGCCTGGGAAGCAGAAGAACATCATATCAAAAAAGGCCCTGAGTAAATGTGGTTATCCCAGCTGGACTTTTGTCAAAGCAGGGAAGACACCTAAAGAATGCTCTAAGCAATTCAAGAGAGAGGAAGGACAACCGCTGCCTAAGTGAAAACCTTTGGTGATCCCTTGTGTGTCAGGAGTATCGGAACAGCTGAGACGCTGTGGCTTTCAAACCGCAAAACACGCTATGGCAAAAATTGGTCCACCCCACGGATCGGGTAATATAGTTTACGCAGTTAAGTGCCAAGAGGATTGCCGTGAATTATACATCAGGGAAACCAAACAACCACTGGCGAAGCAGATGGCACAACACAAAAGAGCTACCTCGTCAGGCCAGGACTCCGCAGTCTATTTACATCTACAGGACAGTGGTCACTCTTTCAGTGATGAAGATGTGCACGTCCTGGACAAGGAGGAACGCTGGTTTGAGCGAGGAGTCAAGGAGGCCATTTACGTGAAAAAGGAACGACCATCTGTGAACTGAGGAGGGGGCCTAAGGGTACATCTTTCACCATCTTACAATGCTGTGATTGCAGTCATTCCCCAACTCTCTGTGAATGGTACTCATGGCCATTGATCAATGGACAATTTGCATATCATTGTTTACACGGCCCAGTGTTAAGTCAATGGCGCTAGTTGCGGTCATTATGCAAAGGTACTGTTTATAAGGTTGGAGAAACCTGCAGTCAACTGAGACTGAGGAAGTCACTTGGATGAGTGATGTAACGTATCTCCCTGGAAAAGAACTATGTCCAGATGAACTGAATCAACTTTCTAGAATTTCCTTACCTGGATTATTGAGCATGCATCGAGACGACTTGTTGCTTATTTATTTATTTATTGAATTTTGTCTGTAATATTGATCTAAATGCACCATGAAATATGGCTTGAAATAAACTTTCACTCATTAAAGTTGAGAGGGTGGGCTCTAGCACATACTGTGTTTTGATTGGTGAATCGTCTTCTGTAGATTGCTCATGCATAATTCAAAACAGGATACTTTCTGCCACATACTTGGGACTCGTACTCCTTGTGATTTCAGATGACCATATATCATCATATATTTCATGTTTGGTTGATGTCTTTGAATGCTAGAGATCATGGCATCTAACTAGTCATCTGAGATGGAGGAGTAGAGGTCTGAAATAGTTAGTCAGTCATTTTCTAACCCGCTTATTCCTGAACAGGGTCGCATTGAGCCATCGAACTTGTGACGGTTGGGTTAGGGTTAAATTGGGGTGCTCACTATCATAAAACTGTTAAATGTCTGATGGCTAAATATCACAGTTCAGTGTGGTAGATAAGAAAGTATCATGTTTGCCACTGATCAGAGCTGTAAAGTCGTTTGAAAAAGCAGCTACAAATATGCACCTAACTTTAGACTTGTAAAAAAGGGTCAGTTAAATTCAGTTCAAAATATTAGTTTGCCCTGCTTTGGGCTTTTCATGTCAAAGTGTCTAAACTGTGGCGGACCGCACTCAATAGTGGAAGGATCGGAGGGGAGAGTTTATTCAGGACATTATCTACCCTGGAACACTAGAGGGCAGCCACCCTGGCTTGCAGTGGGGCCACGGGTTTGGAGCATGGAAGCTCAACCCTGCTAGGACCTGTGGCCACCACCAGGGGGTGCCTGGATGTTTCTCGAGCCTTATTAAGCAGCACTCCCTCCACACCCAGAAGTGCTGCGGGAAGAAGGTCGTTGGACACCTGGAGTCCTTCTGGGTGAGAGTCAGGAGAAGGTGGATGAAGCTTGCCGGGAAAGGAGTGGAAGCAGAGAAATAAGGAGAAGAAGAGAAGGGTTTTGTGCTGGACTGTGTATTTTGGTGCTGTGTTGTGCTGTGCTCTGAGAAAAAGTGAAAAAGAGAAAAAGTGCTTCCCAGCTCAGAATAAAGAGTGTTGTGTGTGTTACATCTGCGTCTCTGCCTATCTGTGTTGGGGTTGGGGCCGCTCATTGGGATTGGGGCTCATCCGCCTTGTAATCACCTTCTCAAATACACCATAAAGATGTGCAATCTGTTGTAACCTTAAAACTGCATAAAACAAATGTACTATTGACTCAGCTGGAATGTCAAAGGATGGGTGTCCAGGACAGGTAACTTCGTCATTTGAACTGGCGTGTAGCCTAGTCTGTTGCACCAGTTCTTCAATGTTTTCAAAATAGTTTCATCGATATTGTAGTCTTAAAGGGACGCAAATATTGTAATTTCCTCAGATTAATCTACAATTCTCTCTCTGAAATATGTGATAACTTCAACAGAATCCATTTTCATTGGCAATAGTAAGCGTTTCTCTAATTATCTCATTTACCATCTCCTGTACTGACGTGTTGAATTAGGCACGAGCCATCTACAGAAGACGATTCAGCAATGAAAACACAGTATGCCCTAGAGCCCACTCTCTCAACTTTGACAAGTGAAAGTGGCAGTTCTATTGCAAGCTGTATATCATGATGCATTTGGAGGAATATTACGCACAAAATTAAATAAGTAAATAAGCAATAAAAATCACATTTCGTGACACGTTTATTTATTTATTCTCACATTTCCTGACACATTTACTTATTTTTGCTCACATTTTCACAGTACTTTTATTTATTTATTTAATTTTGTCTGAAATAGTCCTCCTTACAACTAAAGTTGGAGGCGGCAGCATAACGCAAATTAACACCTCTTAGGCTCCCAGCACTGCTGCCTTACAACAGACATCATGGAAAAGGACCACAGGTAACAATGGTCAAATGAGGAAAACAAAGCAAAAAAAAATCATGTCGGGCAATCTTCAGTTACTGGCTAAAAATGACCTTCAATTTGTAACAGCAGAGATGTTCCATGGATATGATGATTCAGTGCTTCTGTAAAGTCTTGGGATTAAGAGTTTATGCCTTTTCAATGATCCCCCTCTTGAAACCGCCATACTATGAAACTGTAAGATGACTCCATCCCTCATCACATCTGCGACCAATAAGCAAATTTAACAGGCCGGATGTCAAGATCTCCTTGTACAGTTAGCAGGTCCCCAGAGCAGAATAACGACAGCTGGCCCACTACAAGCCCCCCCCCTCACTTCTCAGAGTCAGCAAGAAATTGAACTTCTGGGACCCCAAGCATATGGTGTATAGTTTTTTTTAGATTTACTGATCTACAGCACATTGATTCAAGTACATCGGTTTAAAAATGCTAGACTAGCGTATTGAATTAATGGAGGCATATTTATTACTGGTTGGTATATATTTACCATTTTAAATCCTCTCTTCTCTGAATAAGCAAAGTCTTATAACATCCTTGTTATCAGTGTATTTTTTTCATGCCATGCTGTAATATTAACCACCGTTTATTTCAAAAGCAGCACTGCTTGGGGATTATCAGTATTATTCACCATTCAGATAATTTCTAACATAATTAGGGTCGCTACTTCATCTTCTTCAGATAAGTGGACCGATCATTTCAGCCAGAAAAAGCACATCTGAATAGACATTGGTGTAGGTCTGCAGCCCTCATGTGTTCTTTATATCTGCATTCTAAAATGATATTTATACAGTGAACACACAGTTGCACTGAAGTCTCATATGTATGTGACATGTCCATCCATGCTTTACGCAGAACTACAGTTTTAATATATGGCTTGTGGAGAGCTGGCAGGACTGGAGACAACTAAAGATGCAATGCCAGTCTCTTTCTCACACACTCACTTAAGCTCCCTCAAACTGGGGTCACTTCTGATGCCATGGATGACTCTAATATCATGAGGTATTGGAGGTAATTGGAGTTCCCAAAATGAAATCTGGGCAAATTTCTACACAGAAGGCAGTCAAGCTAACTTGAGTACAAATGGCTGAAAGCAATCACGGTGCCACATTATACAGAATGGCACAGATGTTAAAAAAAACAACAACAACAAAGGAGTCAAGATAAAAAAAAATTCAACTTCATGTTATTTCAGCAGAGACAAATTTGACTTTTTTTTTTGTTGCTAGTTGAGATGAATCAAGAATGGAAATAGTCTTCTTGACTTTTCAGGTTTCAGGTGCATTTGCAAAGAACGTGAGAAGTACCAATTGTGAAAGCGTGCGTGCATGCGTCTCTGTCTGTCTGTCTGTCTGTCTGTCTGTCTGTCCGCATGAAACAATTCAGCCGTCCCATGTGGAACAGTTTTGTTGAGATGTGGCACACTTATTCTTCAAAGAAACCTGAAGACAGTTCCATCTTCGTTCATATATCTCAAAACAGATCGCGCCGTACGAAGTTGTAAAATTTCAAAAGCTCCCATTGAAAAGCACTGGTGAATTTGCAAGCTCGTCCATTTTAAAACAGAGAAACGTTTTATGCGACTTCAACTATGAATTAGCTTACTGTTACAATTCTACCTTGAGAGCAGTTGCTTGAACTTTTATATTTTGTATAATGTCCTCTGTTTATCATCTGATAGCAGCACAGGTAAGTCAAACACTATGTAGAGCACACGTGCAAAGAGCTCACACAGCAGCACCCTTCTCCTGTTGCTTTTGGTAATTTAAATAACAGAGCACAAAAATGTCATTTCCTTGGAAATACACGGAAGGGGAAATCAATTGTGTAAGTATATACAGTATAAGACTGAACTGACTGAACAATATTATCTGCAGATTTTTATTGTAAAGGGTTGAGTTTATCAACCGGCCACCCCCTTTGCTTTGAGAGGAATCATCACTGCTAGAGCTGTACATTGAGACCTGGAGACAGTGAAGAATTTTGGACCTCCAATTCACAATTTGAGAATGTTGAGTTATAGCAAAGTCTGTTCACAAGGCCGTCTCAGAAAAATATGCTCTTGAGGGGTGCCATTTCAGAAAATTTATACGAATCGGGCTGTATTAGTTATCCTTAGTTATTGCTTTCAACGTTTCTCTAAAGAGAATTAGGAAAGAAACACTTAATACTGAAACTACGACCTTTATCTATAGTTATCTAGTTAAACCACCAGCTAAACTTGTGGGCCTTTTGATGACGGTGACATTCTACATATTTATTTATTTATTTTAACTAAGCCATTACCATAACATATACATGTTGATTAAATGAATAAAATAAAACTGAAAACTTATATTAATGGTTATCTTTAAATAAGAATCTTTACCCACAATTCCTATTTACCGTATGCTTGTGTATGCAAATAATGCAATCTACCTATCCAAAACAATGCACAACTGCTTTAGTGTGCCCAGAGTGAATCTCACAAATGCTGGTAAGCAACAGAGGACGTTATTTGCAAAGCTTTAACACAAGTTTTAATATACAGCGGAACCTCAGTTTGCGAGCATAATTCGTTCCGGAAATGTGCTCGTAGTCCAAAGCACTCGTATATCAAAGTGAATTTCCCCATAAGAAATAATGGAAACTCAGATGATTTGTTCCACAACCCAAAACTATTCATATAAAAATGATTAATACAAAATATAAAGTAAAAATACATAAAACAAATTAACTTGCACTTTACCTTTGGAAAGAATCATGGCTGGTGTGAGTGAGTTTCGAAACTCTTGTGGGATTGCACCCAACGGAATGACATGCTGAAGAGCGTCCCAAAGCAATCGCAGTCTCCCAGCGATGTAGCAGTTCTCCGTAAAAGCGAATCCGAAAAGATCGCGGACATGCTATAAGCGTCTGTTGTCGATGGGTGATACAAGGAACAAGGAACATTATAAATGTGTAGGGCCCTGCCTGACTGCTGTGTCTGTGTATAAATAACCGCGCTGTTGCTGTTTCAAGCTGAATAAAGCTTGTGTTGCTAAAGTACTGAGACTCAGCTTCTTGTTTTTAGGTGCAAGACGGGGACTCGCACATCACAGCACACATACACACACACACACACGAGCGTGCGCACACAGTCACAATGCTAATGCTGTAGTAAACACTATACGCTCGTACGGATGTTGACTATATGAGTGAGGCACGCCGACTCAGACGGAGAATAGGAGACGATTGCCCACAATCCCGCAGAGAGAGAGAGAGAGAAGAACCATCAGCTCAGTTGTGATCACATGACGCTCAGCAGACGAACTACTCGTACTGCAAGACCTCGCTCGTTTATCAAGTGAAAGTTTAATAAAAATTTTTGCTCGTCTTGCAAAACACTCGTAAACCAAGTTACTCGCAAACCGAGGTTCCACTGTATGTCCATTTGGGAGACAATCATAGTTTGGTTTAAATCAGCTTTTAGCAGTTCACTCAAGAGCTATGCAGTCCTGTTGCCATTTTGATTGTTTCATTTTATTTGGCCATGTCTGTCTCTTCTACTTCTATGCTACAGTTTGAGGATTATTACCATTGCCATCATCATCTTTGTTGCTGTTGTTCGTGTTATTGTTGAACTGTGTGGGTCGTCAGACATTAAGACCAAACATCGCTAGTATGCGAAAATAATATAAAACATTATAATCGGACATTTGCTTTGAGTCCGAGTGTTCGTAGGTCTGTATTATTTTTAAAAAATGTTGCATCAGCCAGGGCTGTTTCTGGGCAACAGATTGTACTGTGAATAGTGCAGACAGGGGCTGTTGAGGTGCCCAACATTTCTTTGTGTTCCAGTCCAGTCTGGAGAAATCTCTCTATTATAATAAAAAAATCTTGGGTCGAGACGTGATCTTCTCGGAAAGACACTTTAATGTCCCGTGAGACAAGGCAGTGAGACAAAAGGACAGCTGCTGTACAGACTTTTACATGATCGACACGCAGCGCGACAAGCAGAACACGCAGCTCGGCGGCAGCAGCAGCAGCTGATCCGACCGCATCTCCTTAGTGTGCGTTCAGCCCCCCCTTCACAATGCAAGTGGCAGAGACGCGAAGTGGCTGGCGTGTAGTGTGCCCTGGGGGCGAGTGAAGTGAACAGGGGACAAAGCCCCCTAGTTTTTCTAAACAAAAAGATATGAATCTCTACATGGGACTGCAGCAATGCACCCTGACCACTAGAGGGCGCACCTAGGCACTTGCCCAGAAATGGCCCTGGGACGGGTTTAATAACAGCACCAAGCCTGTGATCTTTTGGACGATCGCAACAAGACCCCGATTTTAACAAATTTCAGTGTTTTAACCAATATTGATATCTAGATGGGGAACTTATTTCTATTCCCTTTTTCCTTTCATAGGGTAATATTGAGACTGACTTTATGCTAGTATTGGTCATTTTGTATTAATAGACATTTTTCAATGGCCAATTATTGGATGCTATTCATTTGGGTATCCTTTCACAAATGTTATGTTTAAGAAAATTGAACAATTAGTCACAGACCTTCCAGCCCTGACACACATCAATCGATGCCATTTTCACTCTCTTGAACTGCGTGTCTGCTGTGCATAAAAGCTACTGAGCCACCAGAAGCCTCGTTGTGCTCCGTTTTTAACTCCACTGTAAAGTGCTGTAAATAACACATATTTCATGGAGTCAACACATGTAAGTGCATTCTATTATTGCTACAACATTTGAATATAACGCATTGTTACAAAACTAATAAACAAAAGTGTAATAACTGATGAATGAATGAAGTAAATTAACTTTGAAATGCTCCAACTTTCATATCAGTTAACTTTGTCACTAAACATACCGTGCATCCATAAATTGTTCATATATTACAAAATTCTTTTTAATTTTAGGATAAGACTGTGATGCAGGATTGCTAAATACAAAGAAATTATTAAAAGTGAGAACTGAAATTACATGCAAATCAATATACTTTGCTTCTCATCTGTTTATAATACTTTTGTATTTCCATTAAAAATATAGATATTTCTTTAATAAAAAATGTGTAGCAGAGTATGTTGTAAGTGCCTTATGGGATTGTCCAGAAGGAAAGGCGGCCCCTTGCCTGGAAGTGAAGCCGGAATGATGGTTGGATCCAGGAAGTTAGTCTGTTCAGAGTATATACTCCCCCTGACACACCAGAGGGAAAGCATCCACGTGTCACTGATCCCATTCTCCAGACCACGGGGCATGCTGGGAATCGTATTCCCATGGGACAGCCCTGCTGAGTGTCATGGCTGCCGCCAGGGTGAGCTTCAGGGATTGATCATCCCTACTTTATGACACTTCTGCCTGACCCAGAAATACAGTAACACCTCTGGACTTTGACCAACCACTGGAAGTACTTCCAGGGTCTGATGCATAAGGAACTCTCCGCCTCAACTTGGAAAGTCAGAGTCAGGAGGCAACACTTGTGAGGAGGAAGAGGAGTTGGAAGGAAGAGAAGAAAGATGAAGGATACTCCATCCCTGTATCTACAGTGCTCTTAGGTACCTGAACAAAATTAAGACCATTATAGTTGAACCTGTGGCAGTTGTGTTTAGGGTCTATGGCTCAGTTATGCTCCTGTCGTTCACAATGTGTTTGATTGTGCATCATATATGAGATAAAGAGAGTGTCAATGAATGTACTGATACTGTTCAGGCATTAAAAGCAATTTTCTTTAGAACTGTTACAGACAGCATTAGGTTAAGTTAAGGTTAGTGAAAAGTGCCATGTCTGTGTAATAAGAGACATTAGAAGGAAGCGATACTATCCAAGTATCGAATTGTACATTTACTGTAAGTGTATAATATTGCCATCTATGCAGTACGTTAAAATATATGAGTATGTTATTAACAAACTCAGAATTTCTAACACTGCAGGAGCTCTAAGAGACACTGGGTTACAGATTCCAGCTCAGTCATTGTCTGAAGTGGATTTTTCATCTTCTCCTTGTATCTGTGTCTTTTTCTCCAGGTTTGCTTGTTTCCCAACAACTTGGGCAAGCATGAGTCTGCCCAATGATGGCTGGAGTCACATTCATGGTTGGTTCCTGCTTTACACTTGGTGTTACTAGGATAGGCTTCAGCTTCACATAAACCACAAATCAGATTAAGCAGGTTTAGATGATTGCAGCAAATGAGTGGATTTATAACCATCAATATTCGCAATAGTTTCAATCTTGAGAAGCTCCTATATATTTTTCTCATGCATTTTCAACTGCTACTTCTCCACACTGAAATCAACCAGTGGAGATGGAATGGACATGTAGTCAAATTGGAAACATTTTCAGCTGGCCATATGAGGCACATTTATCCAGGACAGTGTGGCCTGGTTTGTCTAGCTCAGCCTGTTACCACCACGAGCCTCAACACGATAAGCAGCAGGGCTATCTTAAGGTATGGCCACAATAGGCACTGACCAGGAGCCCCAGGAGCATAAGGGCCCACAATGTTTCTTATGCCTACTGTATGTATGATGTATGATGTATGTTTCTGTTTTGTTATCAAAATGGGGCCCCAGTACACTACTTTGCCAAGAGGCCTGTGATGTTGTTAAGGCGGCCCTGAAGCAGTTATGTGAAGTGAAGTGTTGCTCTCATGTTCCATGTGTGTCTATCCATCCATCCATCATCCAACCCGCTATATCCTAACTACAGGGTCACAGGGATCTGCTGGAGCCAATCCCAGCCAACACAGGGTGCAAGGCAGGAAACAAATCCTGGACACATCCACACACACCCACACCAAGCACACACCAGGGACAATTTAGAATCGCCAGTGCACGTAACCTGCATATCTGTGGACGGTGGGAGGAAACCCACACAGACATGGGGAGAACATGCAAACTCCACGCAGGGAGGACCCGGGAAGTGAACCCAGGTCTCCTAACTGCGAGACCGCAGTGCTGCCACTGTGCCACCATGTTGCCCCCATGTGTGTCTATTGATGGCCTACTTGTATGTGCTTAACTGCGAATGATATGAAAACAACACGTAAGAAAGTGTTTAACACTTTATAACGGACTCCCTGAATATAAAATACTACTGTGCTATCTCACAGACTGCCTGTCAACTATTACTTTGCACAGACTCTTGTGCACGCAAAATCCATAGTTTTATTATCAAAATTAACACTAGACACTTTGAGGTCTTCATAAATGCTTCATTGCTAAATATTACCCTGAGAAATAACAGGAACCATGTAGCTGATGTTTATTCTGGGTGTGCTTTTACTAAGGTCAGTGCAATTCCTTTAAATCAGACAGACAGACAGACAGACAGACAGACAGACAGACAGACAGACAGACAGACAGACAGACAGACAGACAGACAGACAGATAGATAGATAGATAGATAGATAGATAGATAGATAGATAGATAGATAGATAGATAGATAGATAAAACTTTACTTGACCCCTGAGGTCATGAAATACATGAAAAGATGGGTCACTCCTTATTTAACAACAGGCTAAGTGTCTTTTCATAGATGAACAAATCTCTGCATGTGACAATAGCAACAGAAAATGACATAATCATACAACCTATCAAGAGAATTAATAATAAAGAGATGCATAAACATGCATAAACTGTAACTGACATCATGCTACAATAAATGAGTTTCAGCTAACCAAACAATCTGGCCAGTGAACAGCCAAGGAGAGGACAATACAAACTACAGTTAACAGCATTCGCAAACTATCCCTTGGAACAAGCACAGTGTTCAGGTGACCAAGCGAGGTTGACTAGCCACTCTCAAGTAAACATCCTAAAGCATTTGAAAGTGAGTGCAGGAATGTAAGCCATTTATGAAATGCTCTTAGCTGTCCCAGGTTACATCTGAGCAGCAGGTGTACTGGACACAATTCTATGATCTATTGTTAGCTATTGACTCATAATATCACAATAAGCAAATATAAAGGCCTCTTCTCTGCCTCAAAGTTCCTTCAGCAAGAATGATTTCTGTAGCCTATGGATTTGGATCTCAAGTTTGTTAACCAACAGAAGACAAAGAGTACAGATAAGAGGAGAATGCTCTGCGTGGGTTAAAATGAGGTCACCAGTGGAGTCCCCTGGTGGTCTGTCCTTGGACTGTTACTTTTTCTGATTGTTATTAATGACATAGCTCCCAGTGTTGATTAGTAAACTTGTAAAATTAGCACATGACACTCAAATTGGAGGAATGGAAGAAGCTGTGGAGACAACAAAAAAATAATTCAAAAAGATGTGGACAAGCTTCAGAACTGGGAGAACATTAGGAAAATCCTGTTTAATGTAGGAAAGTGCAAAGTGCTACATGTGGGCAAATAGAACATCAATTATAAATACAAGATGGATGACATTGTCATACAGGAAGCAAACTCTGAAAAGGATTTAGGGGTTTACGTTGATGTAACATTTTCATTGACTAAGCAATGTACTGGAGCAGTTAAAAAGGCAAATAAAATGTTAGGTTTTATTATAAAAAAAAAACTGTTGAAATCAAGTCAAGGGTCATTACGCTCAAACTATATAACGAACTGGTAAGACCACATCTGGAGTATTGTCTACAGTTTTCGTTACCATGGTACAAGAAAGACATAGCAACACCTGAAGCTGTGCAGAGGGGAGCAACCAAGTGCATCCGAGGACTTAAGGACATGTCTTACTCTGACAGGCTCAGTATGTTAACACCTGTTTAATCTCGAGCAGATGAGACTCCGTAGGGACCTAATCCATGTCTTCAATAAAGCAGATCCAGCAGAATTCTTTAAATTTAACAGTTGAGTCACACACTCGAGGACACCAGTGCAAATTAAGGGGAAGTGCATTTAGGACTGAAGCAAAGAAGCCCTTCTTTACATAAAGAACAGTGGGAATCTGGACCAAACTGCCATGACATGTTGTTGAAGGTGAAACTTTGACAAACTTCAAGACGTATCTGGATGAGATCTGGGGACAGCTTAGCTGTTAGATAAACAAACAAGCTGAATGGCCTGAAAGGTCTCCTCTCGATTGTTACATTTCTTATGGAAAACTTAAGAGAGGATGTCATAAATGGAGAAGAATTAAATTAACAATCCAATGCAAAATATTGACGGCTTACATTAACAAATATAATATCTTATTCTAATGTGAGAGAAGCTCCTATTTCTTCAAAATAATAAATAATAGTGCAGGAAAATCCAGAATCTTATTCACAACCACTGATCTTGTTTTGCACCCAATCAGTCTGTTCAATGGCCTCTTAAAGCTTCAGAGGCTAAAAGTAAGTCTTTCACAGCATTCTTTTCAGAGATAGTATCTAACTTAAGATGTAGTATGCCATAAATCTTAAGTACAAACCTAGCTGAGTTTCAACACAGTTCTACAATTACTAAAATAAGCCAAACTGATTTTGTAGAGTAATTACTCAGTTATCACCATCCAGTCCCTAAAGACTTTTTCAAAGACATCTCTGATTGTTCATTGGACACTATGGCAAACTTTTCTTGACTTTATAAAAACTACTGTAGTTAAGCCACTACTTGATGTTTCTGCCTTGGACAATTTATCCCTATCTCTAACCTGTGTATTTCAAATCAAATTTTAGACAAAGTAGTTTTTCAACAATTAAATGAATACAAATTTTATTCTGGATATGTTTCAGTCAGGTTCCACACCAAATCATAGTATAGAAACTGTCTGTATTGATTAAAGTAATGCAGATTCAAATAATACAGCATAAAAGCTCTTGTTCTATTAGACCCGAGTGCAACGTTAGCTATCATTGATCACAGCATTCTTACTGACTGCATAGGACAACGGGTTGGGCTTTCTGGTAGTGCCTTCAGTTGGTTAATAGCAGGAAGAAAATTCTTTGTCATTTGTGATGATTACATGCCAGAGATCTGTGATGTTATGAATGGGGTGCAACAGGGATCTGTTTTGGGCCTCTTGTTATTCTGAATCTAAATGCTCCCGTTAGGCCTGATCATTTCAAAATATAACGTCAGCCATGCAGACAACACACAGATTTATTTGTTGAATGCACCAAATGACTCTGAAGTTCTCAAACCTTTGATCCAATGTCTGACCAGCATCAGCGAATGGATGAACAATAATTTCCTTAAACATAACAAGGAAAAAACTGAAATTTTAATTATTGGCAGTGACGGCCTTAGAATAAAGTGGGCCATCTGGCTTTACAAATAAAGAAGTAAAGAATCTCATGATCATTTTAAATTCAGAGTTAAATTTCAAATCACACATCTGGCGTATCACTAAGACTGTATTCTTCCACTTAACATGTTTTTGTCTTTGCACTCACATCAGGATTTCCAGAAACAAAAAGAGACAAGTCAGGTGCAATTAGTCCAAAATGCAGCAGCAACAGTCTTAACTCTTTTGGGGCGAACAACGACTTTTGTCGACACAAGTGGCTGAGGGCAGATTTTGACCAAGGGTAGAGGGAGATAATCAGCTGTAAACGTTGACAAGAGTCACTGTTATGTTATAGGTAGACCATCTTTGCTTACAGGACTGTTACATTCGTTGACTTGAGGTTGAATCCCTGTGTGTGCATGAGTAGCATAGAGTAAACATTATCTAGAATGGCATCGACATCTGGTGAGAGAGTTATGCGAATGCGCAAAGAAAAATACTCGTTGATGACATTTTGAGTATATTTAATTATTTTGAATTGGACTCGACTTGTTAGACTCTGATTTTGGAGAAAGTGATCTGGAGATCAAGATATAAAATGCAAGTGAGGTAGCGGCGTCAGCTGGCTGGTCCCCAGCTGATCCACCACCACTGCTCCTGCTTCTGCAACTGCTGCGGCAGCCAGGGACCTCTAACATGTGGCTACAGGGCATTGCATGCATCAACAGATATTTTATGTGGATTTATATGAGAAACCATTGCTTTGTGTGCTTTTTTAGAAAACAGCAAGAGAGCAGCTCACCACTCACTACTCCTGCCCCACAGAACTGCCACTGCAGCAGTCAGAAACCTCTAACATGCATTGACAGAATGCAGAAGCAGATATTTTATGTTGATCTTTGTGAGAAACTAGACTGAAACTTTTAGAAAAATATTCAGCCCTGGGATAAAAGGAAAAAAAAAAAAAACAGCCTTAAAAGAGTTAACTAAAAAATAAAATCTGAGCTTATCTCACCAGCCTTAGCATCACTGCACTAGCTACCAGTGTCCTTTAGGATTTATTTTTAAATATTTTTATCTGTATATAAAACTATAAATAATCTAGAGGCTTCTTACATTTTGGATCACTTACCCCCTAACATTCCTAATTGTAATCTTAGATCCTCTATTTGCGGTGCTCTGTGGTGGCGTCATGTGCCTCTGCACCCTGCCCCAAGTATGCCTCAGCCACATGAAATGGTGGGCAGATGAAGACAAAGAGCTTCACTAGAGTAATCATGGGGACTGGACCATCTTTTGGCCTTGAAACCCTGCAGATTTTCTTCTTTTATTTAAAAAAAAACTTCTGTCCCCTAAGTACATTGGACTTATCCTTAGAGACTTAAAAATGAAATAAGGACTATACTTTGTTACCTGTTAGGTAAATGCATATTAATTTGTTCTTATCTAATATTTGTTATTCTGTTTACCTATTTCTAATTTTTTTTCTTTTCTTTTTTTTTTTTTGTCATCTTATAAAACACTTTGAGCCACCTCCATTGTATGAAAATGGGTGATGGGAATAAATGTTGTGACAATTTCAGAGAAAGAAAGAAAGATAACTGGAATGATGTGACGACATGTCCATTAGATGAGTCTTTCAATTCACAACATTTTAAAATGTTTGTTCTATATTAGGCTTACTCACAGCAAGAGGAGCAGCAAAGCTGTTTTGTGGCAGATGTGAAAAGAAAGTAGTAGACATAGTGTTACATGCAGTGGCAATATTTATTATTCAGCGATGAATAAACGACAGTTGTGATCCAAGATTGCTTTATCTAAATAGTGAAAAGTCTAGATTTCTTGTAGTGAAAAATAACATTATCTCAATGTTTCAAAAACAAATAAATACATCTGCAGCAACCCAAATGACAATTTCCATTGCCACATCCAGAGCTGAACTTGTAAAGCTTCTTAACCACTCCAAACGCAATCTTCTGGGTATCCACTAATAATAACAAACTAAAGGGGGAAAAAGTCCTGACCTGAAGAAGAAACTTGCGTTTTAATAGTGGATAGGGTAATGCTTAACTAAATAAAGGATGACTTTCTAAAACACTTTAAGTAATGTGTCTACAGCAATAATTCTGACACTGTTTCTTGACTAATTTGTTACACCCGGCATATTTATTATGTACTTACTCGTTAGTCCACCCTGAATTTGATTACATGGGCTTAGGAAATGAATCCATTTGATTTTAGCATGTTATATGCTGTGCAGCAAATTACCGGGGAATGCCAATTTTAAAACACTCATAAATGAGTGCACCATTGCGATTTAACTATTTATTATATAAATTCCAATTATTTAAAATCCTTCCGTGGCACTTACAGCAGCTGGAGAGATGGCATGTGAGAAAACATGCCCTCTTTGATTTCCGAAAAGGTCCCGTTCACAATACTCCTGAAAAATACGACAACACAAGCAGTGAACTAACATCCTTGCGACACTTAAACAATCAGGTGTGTGGTGTTGGGTGGGGGTTAATGTTATAACTGTATAATTCCAAAACTATAAAGACCGATCGTGGACTCGACATTTCACGCCGCCGTGTAAAGCGGTTGAGCTAACGGACTGATTATCAGCCTCCTGAACCAACACCGTAAATTGACTTCCTGCTTCACCCCGGCGCATGTGCCCCCCACCCCACTACAAACACAAACACACACACAATAAGTAGATTAATATATTACTCTACCATTAATGGTGCTATAGAAAGGTGCAAGGTAACAAAGATTCGAGGATCATCTTGTCTGGCAAGCTCGTCTAGCCACGCAGAACTAGCGAGTGCTGCCACTGTACTCACAGAGAATTGATGTCATTTGGGACGATCCGCGGGACGCTGGAAGATCCGACACAAATGATAGACTCTTTGGAGCAGGAGCACGAGAAAGGACATCGGAAATTTTTCTTCAGGTAAACTCCAGGCAGATGATCAACGTAGAGCAAAAAAAGGAATAGAAGCAGCCTGGCAGCCGGCAGCATTGTGCTTGGCAGCGCGTCCACGTCTGTGCAAACGAAACCGCCTGGCGCAAAACAATCCTTTACTCGCTGCACCATGAAATGCTGCACTGAACTCCTGACATCAGCATTTTAACTGCAGCCCTTTTGGCAGATGAATTATTTATTTAACGTTCTTCTCGGAGGGATTCAACAGTATTTCTCCAGCGGCCTTTGCCTTGCCCCTTGTTACTCTGAAGGGATCTTACTAAAGAGGGTGTCTAGGCAGTGACCTTGGCTTTTTTGTGTCTCTTAATCAGCGTTTCTTTTCTGACTAGAAATGCCAATCGAGACACCTTTAGCGTCCTTAAATGAATTTATACGTGCAAATCACCATTACGAGAAAGAAAACTTGGACCAAGTCCCCTAAATAATGCGCGCATTTGCGTATTCTTGAATTAATCATAATGTTCAAAAGACGCAGTTATCTTGTACCTGAACCGACAGATTTAGACGCCATCATAATTTTTTTTAGTAGGTCCACTCCATATCTGGAGTTAAATCCTCCAATCAGCACCACGGACAGCAACTTCAGTCGAAATGAAAGACAGCTTGGGGAAGCGCCGAATAAAGAGTGGACTGTAGAAAGAAAGCCCGTTTAACCTTTAAAAATATCTTAAGTACTCATTTTAAGATATCTTTAAATGCAATTATTGTATCTTAAAAATATATACATGTCCCATCTTGCACTGATTGTAATATAACTTAAAACCATTTTAATATATCTCAGACAGATTTCAAGATGTCTTGAAATGCCCGTCTGATTAATTTGGCGGTGTCTGAAACACATTTCAGGACAGCTTTAAAGAACTTCCTGTGAAGTTTCTCGTGTTTCCAGTAGACTTCCTGTCATTTTAAGATGTCGTACACAAAATTATTTATATTTATTTTTGTATCTTGAAATGCACAATGATTTTAACATATCTTGAAATGCCTTTGAGATGTTAATATGCCTTCCAGATATATCAAAATGGTTTGCGAGGTATTTCAAGACATTTATAATCAACTCAATTCAGTTTATCTAATTAGAGGCACTCTCACTTATGAGCCCAGAGGTTTACATTATAATCAGAAAAATGAGATGCCCCAAGCACAAAACATAATACATTAACAGAGAAACATAATGCAACATATATACCCATTTACATATAAGCATGTATTGGAGAAAGGGCAGTTTTAAATCTAAATTCCAGATGTCCTCAAATTTGATATTTAAAATGTATTCTTAGAGACTGCATATGAAATTCGGTTCTTGATATTGGGCAATGGCTCTGCTCCTGATTTGAGTTATCTTAAAATGTATTTCAAGATACAATATCTCAAATTTAAGGAAACTCATTTTGAGATCTCTTTAAAAAGACAATTTGATTTTGTGAAATGTGCTTCCGTATACCTCAAAATACATTTGTTCATATTGGTATATCTCAAAATACATATCAACAGATCTAAAAATGATTTTCTCTTTTTCTATGATGACTGGAACAAATTAAATAAATATTATGTTTTCCTGTTAAATAAAAACCTTTACAGTAAGTTACTTTGGGATACTTTAAAATGCATTTGTGGTCAATGTGAGGTGTCTGAAAATCTGAAGTATCCTGAAATGCATTGAAAATTGAATAGACGTTCAGTCATGTGAAACATTAAACTACATTTAAAATTATATAAACTATTTATTATATTTAACAATTTGAGATGTCTAAATTTTATTTTTTCTGGCAGTGGTGCGTATTGTTTACTGCAGATTTCTCCTAATAGAAAGTGAAATGTTTCACTTCTACAGAATTCTAAGTGCTGAGCATTTTAGATTATTTTCTTATTTATTACAACACATGCCTGTAACTTTTTGATTGTGGTCTCCAAGGAAGTGTTCTTATTTATTCAGGTGCTTTTCACTTAATCTAGCTCATCCAAGTAGCTTGGTATCACCAGATTCAGTTGGAAAAGGAGTCTGGCATGTAATGTACCAGGACAGTTCAAAATAGTAATAATGCAAATCTGTTTATTTTGTGTGACCACTTTCCTTTACTGAAGGTATACTTCAACTGGGGAAAATGCGAAGGCTATTGGAGTAAACTAATTTATGACAAAAAATCAGCAATACTGATAATACTACTGCTGTTATTAATAATTATGACCACTGAGACATAAACCAGTAATCAATGTACTACTGGGGTCCATGAGTCCATTTGCTTTACCAAATTACTGAGGGCATAATGTTTTACTCAGTAGTTTACTTAAAATACACAACAGCTTAGATAGATAGATAGATAGATAGATAGATAGATAGATAGATAGATAGATAGATAGATAGATCTTCATTTGTCCCCAGGGAGAAGAGAAATGTGGCTTTTTACAGAAGCTCTTTAAATACACAAATAAACAAATAATTCTGAACGCCATAAACAAGAAAGGGTTGTGGTTTTATTGTATTTTATTAATCTGCTCCTCCACCTTCTGTTCAAGTGGATGAAGAGACTGAATTTTAATTACAAAAAACATGGGTTCATTCCATTGTAGATCTTCATTCTGGTTCATTAGCAAGAGTATGACTCAGAGGCCCACTCTTGGGTAATCTACTAAGGTTTACTCATGCTCACCCTTTTTGTGTCAGTTCCTTCTTTGTTATCCTGGGTAGCCCAATGGATGCATTCAGGGTTGACGCTATGTCATAGAATGTCAGCACATTGTGAATCTTTCTGGGGTTTAACACGCATTTTTCTATTTGTTTTCTATTTTGTTTATTGGGGCCTTAATTCACAAAGAACTTTGTTTCACATTTGTTTTAGTTTTGGACTTGTTACTTTATCATCAAGTTTAAAAAAAAATCACAATGCCAAGTTGTTTTTTTTACTAGGTGTTGCTATTTTGAGTATTTATAGCTATGATGTGACAGCTCATCGTTAGGGGGCACAGCCTCAGAACCTGCACTACATGACATCATTAGCAGCCAGGACTGTATGTGTATTCTGGTCTAAACATGTGGATTTGTAAATTGAAAAACCTTTAACAAATGATTATTTGATTCAGCAGTCTTGCAGACTTCTAACCTATTATTTATAACTCAAATTTCTGGTTAATATGCTGTATTGTATTCTGATGCACAGCCCTCAATTGTGTCAATGCTTACGTTTCATCTTCTGGTCCTTTACTGTTGTCCTGTAGTACCTGCCAAATTTCATCTTGCGTAGTACATTTTGAATATAGGGGTGTAAATGAAAGTAAAAGAGAGCGTCTTGTTCTCTAGGGTGATCCTATTTCTCTTTACACTCTTTATAATGTAGGCCTGAACAGAATGTTCCAAATCCCATACTCTTACCACACTGTCAGGGTTTAGTGCTACTGTAGCTCAACACTTCCCTCTTTCTTTAACATTCTATGACCTTAGGCACTATGTAAAGTACCAAAACAAGAAGGACAAAAAGTTATGAATTTATTTATGTATTATAGATAATATGCCCAAAATATAAGCAGAATACAAATGTGAGTGTTGGTTAAAATAATACAACCTGATAATAGGTTACTGTATGGCTGTCTGCCTTATTAGTTGATTGTTCTCTTTTCTGGCTTAGTATTTGTTTCATTGTGGTTCAGCATGGCTCTTGAATGGAATGGCAGCATGGCTCTTGAATGGAATGGCAGGCAGCATGGCCTGTCTGAATATGGACCCAAGGGAAAGATGGTCCCATCAGCATTGAAAATGGCAGAGAGAGGGCCTGTAGCCTCCTCTTATTGTCATTCTGTAGCTCCTGACATGCCCCCTGAATCACAACTCCCTTTCAGCCCTGTCCAGTTTTGACCTGTTCAAGTCCTAACTACCTGTATTACCCCAGGCTAGCTGCCCTGGCTAGTACATTCCTGCTTTGGAATTTCAGGTGGGAATACCATCATTCAGAAATCTTATCTGATGAACTGGATTCAAAATTAAAATAAAAGTACTACTAAAGACAATCTGTAAAATATGTATCATGCTAGACATCACCAATTTTTTTTCTCCACACTACTATAGCAGGCAAAATATTTCCTTTCATCACCTGTACATTATCTTGCCTTAGTATTTTCACCATAAGCACTGGGGAGGGTTTAATCAGTTTTAGCATGAAGGCAGATCTTAAAAAACAGAATTCCATCAAGTATATTGTGCAGTATGGCCACGCCTGTGTACAGTATGTCAACATTAATAACATTGTTAATGGTACTACTTCGGTTTCTACTAATTATAATCAATCTAATATTAACAATAATAATAAAACTAACCATAACAGTGTTTATGCTGATGCCATTAATAAACCATACTTATATTACTGCTACTACTAAAACAAAAGTCAAACTGGTAATAATACCACTAGCTAAAATATAAGAATATGTACCTGTCTATTTTCTGTTTATAAATATACAGAAAATATAACAAATTAATTAAATGTATAACAAGAATAGCCCCCCTTATGAAAATTTGGTATGAAATGCAAGGCTATCAAAACTAATAATACAAGGCTTTATCACAAAATGTAGGCCCTCAAGGCTTCAGTGAGGTCTAAAATCCAAATCACCATGGCCCTAAATTCAGGATACAGGCTTTGTAGCCTGTCCAGGAGAAAAGGGATGGGTGAGTTCTTATTATTTGAATGATTTAATCAAAAACTCAAAGGACCAAAAACAAGGTACAGAAAAGGTTTTCCCCATTCAAATAAATCATTGAATGAACTTATATAAATTATGCCACAGATTTCCATTCAAGGCGGCACAGTGGCGCAGTGGGTAGCGCTGCTGCCTCGCAGTTGGGAGACCTGGGGACAGACAGCTTTACATCGGCATAAATATAATTGTTGACAGAACAAAATCCAAACATTTTTACATACTGGTCTTGACTTTAAATTATTAAAATGAATATATTTCTATTAGCCCAAGCAATGTAATCATAATTTAATAACATCACCTTATTAGTTTACTATAACAAACTACATTTTATTGTGTCATTTGAATTATCCTGCTAGCAAACCAATTTACACACAACCATCTTAAATATTTTTTTCATTTATTTTGAGTGATTTCACTTTTAATTAATTATTCAGATGTACAGGAAGCAAAGAAAATATACTTTTGTGAAGTAACTTGGTCAACAAATTTTCCAATATAAGAAAAAGAAAAAATAAATCAGCTTCCACACATAACACAAAGAATTCAGAAAAAATTCATGTACTAAAAGTCTTCAACTTTCTTCTCAATTGTACAAATGTGTGCGGATGTCTAGGGCCATATTGCACCAATGGGGTGGATCTTTATGCAAATATAGGAGAGTCACATAAATAAAACTTGTTTATTTTAAGCTAAGTCAACTAAACAGTGTATAGTGAAAATGGGTATAGTATGCTTGGAGTATTAAAAAAGTGTTACTTTTAAATTAGATTCACTTAGGATAGGCAAGTAAAGACAATTCCAGAGGCTGATCATGCTTCTGTTAAAAGAAAATAATGTAATGGTTTCAAAATGGGTTAATTGTGTTACTGTGGCATCTAAGAGAACAATGTCAGTGTAACTAGAAAAAGCAAAGGAATACCAGCAAATATGACTATAAGATTGTGAATTTCCCATTGGGATTAATAAAGTATCTATCTATCTATCTATCTATCTATCTATTTTCAGTTATATTAACTTAAATTAAATAAATAAATGTAATAATCTTACTGGTTTATTTCTTGAGTATTCCAAGGAAAGCCGATTGATCCTAAAAATCCAAAACACAGAAACCAAAGTCTAAAGTAGAATTCCTTACCAGGAAAAGCATAAAATTACTTATAGTACTGTACAAAGGGAAGACATTTTAGAAGCATTGAATATTAAAGCGTACATAAGGAACAATAAAATCATAAAATATACTAGAGCCAGGAATGAAACACTGGCTATAACATAATTATAGATGTACTAACATAATCATGCAACAATCATACAATTACTACTAATCATCATCATCATCACTGCTACTACTTGTGCTCTGGATGCTTCGACTCCAAAGTGGATTATGCAGGGTTTCAAAATAGATTGCTGAACTACTTGTACTACTAATAATAACATCCATCCATTATCTAACCCGCTATATCCTAACTATTGAGTCACGGGGGTCTGCTGGAGCCAATCCCAGCCAACACAGGGCGCAAGGCAGGAAACAAACCCCGGGCAGGGCACCAGCCCACCGCAGGGTACACACACCCACACACCAAGCACACACTAGGGACAATTTAGGATTGCCAATGCAACTAATCTGCATGTCTTTGGACTGTGGGAGGAAACTGGAGCATCCAGAGGAAACCCACGCAGACACAGAGAGAACAACCCATGCAAACACAGAGAGAACATGCAAACTTCACGCAGGGAGGACCCGGGAAGTGAACCCAGGTCTCCTTACTGCGAGGCAGTAGCGCTACCACTGCACCACCGTGCTGCCCTAATAATAACATCAAAAATAAAAAATAATATAAAGTAAAATAATTTTATATTCAAAACAGTCCAAAACTAATTTACAGTAAGATGAGTTATTGTTATTGCATTCTACATCACAAAAATAAACATTTAATGGTTTGGTCTACTACAAAGTTTTCAAAGCTGCAAAGAAGGGCAAAGCACATATCAGGCTCTTTATTTAATTGATACATGTGGACCATCTTCATCTTTATTAAAATGGATAATCCAGCTTCACGTATGTTCTTACTCAGCACTGAGTACTTGCTGGACAGCTTCATCCAGAATGTCTACACACCTTAGTCTTGTGAAGTGTCCTTAACATGCTGTAGGAAGTCAACAGTGTTCTGCCACAATGAAGCACAAAATGGGTGAGTAGACCTCCGAACAGAGGAGTCTGACCTCAAAATTGGCCTCACTCCAAAACTCAACAAGCAGGATTTTAGGTATACTAGGAACAAAATGGGGCCAAAGTCCCTTAAAGCAATCTCATAAATGTTTACAAAAATGAAGAAAGAGAAAAACAATGAAAGCTTTGAATCAACACTATACAAAGCACAATCTTTACATTTAAATGATTTATTGAAAAAATAGAATCAGAAACAAGGCAGCAAGGTTATTATACAGTAGTTTTGCCTTTTTATATTAGTTTTTATTTCTATATTTTTTCTGACCTTATTTGGAAATTCAGTTTAGTTTTAGTTTTCCTTCATCGTGTATTTTTAGTTTTAGTTTAAGTTTTTATTTCATAAACACATTTCTATTTTATTTTTATATATATTAGTTTCAGTTTTAGTTTTAGTAATTATGGTATGGAGTACCTACGGAGTTAGCTTTGCGTCACAATCAGACAGAACTGTACACTTAACAGATTGAGTTTAATGTTAGTGGAAGCTTACTACACTGCCTGGTTTACTATCTGGTTTTGTTTTTGTCTGATAAAAACAAGCATAATCAAAACTAGACACTGAATATGAAGAATTTTACAGTTTTATAATTTTTAAAATATTTTCTCATGAAAATCACAGGGGCTTAGGAAGAGCAGGGCTCTTAGACTTGAATGAGTGTGCAGACCCCACCTAGCTGTATTGAGGGAAACAAAGAACATCAAGCATGTAGTATCAAGGTTAGGGGCAGTGAGTCTTGAATAGACCACCATAAGGGTCAGTAAACCCATAATGAGCAGAGCAAGAGCAGGTAATAGGAGTACGGACAGGCATAAAACAACAGAGACAGCATCTGAGATTAAGAACAACATATACATTATCTAAACCTGTTTATCCAGAGTAGGATTGCAGGAAATCTGGAGCCTACCACAGCAGGTTTGGATGCAAGGCAGGAAAAATCCCTGGTATGCAATATGTATGATATGGCTGATGTTAAGAACAAAAAGAATATGATATTTCATCTATCTATTTTGAGAGAGAGAGAAAAACATTGAAAAAAGGGAGACAAATATTTTAAAATATAATTCTGCTAATGGATTACTTTCACAACATCAGGTATTTTAAGATGTGAATATGAACTAAAAAAGGTAAATTAATAAATATGGAATAAATACAAGAACCCATTAGTATGTTTAGTTTTTCATCACTTGTTAGACTCTCTACCTTTGTATAGCTTCGTTGTTAAACAAAGTTTTTAAAGCAAAAGTGATTGGTCAGCAACAATATGCTGATCTTGTATGATGGCCTAGTCAGTCTCTCGATCAGTGCAGTTTTATTTTCAAAAACGGGGAGTGCTCTCCCCTCGACTTTCTTGTATACTCAGATACGGGGATGGATATTTGAGGAGTAAACCACAAGACAATGACATAATTTTATATTATGTACATTAAGGAACCATCAACAACAAATCAAATTAATCATATATTGAACAATTATTATAAAAGTCGAGTTGAATAAATTGGACTCTGCAGCTGTATAAAAAAAAAAAAAAAATCGAGTAGGTGTTCAGGTAAAGTACCACTTCCAGGTGATGGATTTGGCCCAAAAGTTAATACAGATCTATAATTGTGGTGTAACAACCACATGCCGAATTTGATCCATCTATCTAGTTGCGTTTTTGAGTTATCGTGTTTACACACAGACACACACGCACGCGTACACACACAATTCCAAAAAACAGTATTGTTGGACACTGGTTAGTCTATAACGTCAAGATTCATCAAAATATTGAGGTCGAATTTTTCATGATTACTATACTTTCTCTATACTTCGTATATGACAAAGTAAAAACGATTTCTCCTGTGCAAAGTGGCAGGTGAATTGCTGTCAACAAAAAGCAGACACCTGAGAAATAAACTGAAACGTAACTCACTCATGATTTTTCTCTCCATATGGTAAATGTTTTGTTGACGAACACATTCTGATTTCAGCTATTTGAATTACATCTTGCACAACAAGCACAAAGAAAGGTGGCACGCAAATTGCTTTCTATTTCTCACGCTTCACGCACCCGCACTCAGCTTGCTCTGTCACTACAAATGCTGTGTGAACAGCCGCCCTCCATCACCAGCCGCTGTTCACTGAATGAATATATGTGGGCGGCTCATGGTGGATGACTTTCTGTTTTAGAGAAAACTTACAAGGGTTAAAGACTAACGGCAAGAATATTCATTCAAAAATGAAAACTAAAAATATTTTAGTAAATTATTATTTTATTTCAGTTAACCTTTCCAGCTACTTTAATAGATTTGTTTAGTTTTAGTTGTTCATTTCGGTTTTGTTAATTATTTTATTTCAGTTTACGAAAATGTTTTTTTTAATAATAGTTTCAGTTTTGATTTTAGTTTTCGTTAACTATAATACAAGGCAGTGTTAAAAATAAGCAAAAATTGAGTTTTCACTAAAAGCCAAAAACACTAAACCAACTAAATTCAAATCAGAATCAAAAGACTGTTCTTTAATATAACAGCAGGTGTCAACATCAGGTAAGCCAAACGGCAACAAAAACAAAGTGAGAGTCAAAAGAAACCACGGTACTAACTATGCTTAAACCGATGAACACTCACAAGTTTTGTCTTAAGTACTATGGAGCAGAAGAACCCCAACAGTATAATTAGGTGACCTATCTCTGTAGGCTCTACATACAGGAAACAGGGCAGAACACAAACAACATTACACAGAAACATAAAAGTAAAGAAAATTATAAAATTACACACATATAAAGACAAACCAAAACTAAAAACAGAATTAACATAATATACAAAATTAGTTGCAAACAAGCAGTCATCTTATACCACAGGAATAAACCTGGCTAAACCATATAAAGCAACAGCAGTTCTGACTTTTCTCCTGGTGTAAGGTTTAAGTTGATCACGGAGTTTGCTATTTCTAATTCAAATGGATTTCTCACCCATCTCTTATCTTGCAGAAGACTAAATATTTTCTCTGGAAACTAGTGTAAGAAATTTACCTTGAGCTTGCGGAGGTGTGTTTCAATCAGCTGTATCAAATTAGCCAGCAGTTTTCTTAGTAACAGGAGATTTTGATATTTTTCATCACTGTAGGAAAAAATAATAACTGCCGGGGTCTTGAGATGCATTTGACATAATTTCAGTGACATTAGGAAGGAAACAACTTGTTCAATTTCTAAGCAACTGTCATTGCTTCCTAGTGAATTCAGCCTGTTAAGAATTTTGAGGTCCAGCCCTGTGATAAGTGGTCCATGGCACTGTACAAATTTTAATTAAATAATTTGCACCCCAAAAAGTGTAGGCTCCAATTGGGCACAAATGTGAGCAGGTGCGTTATGCTCCGTGGTTGATTGAGGTGCTGGCTGACCTTGGTGCACACACATGCAGAGGTGGGCAGATCTGTCAGGCGTCTTAAATTGTGCCAAGGCTGGATGGCATGACAGTCTGCACTCAAACACACACCCAACTTCAGTTATGTTGAACCAATTTAGTGTTGCCGATCAATCTAATTATCGTGACTTTAAGAATGTGAGAGGAATATAGTACTGGAGTCTTTATTGTAAATCTAAATGCACATTATGCCCTCTCCGGTTACAGCATACAAAGTGTTTGATAAGCAGTTCTGTCTCTATCTCATTTGCATTCTGAAAATGAGCATTTGCACCTTGCAGATTCAAAGGATTTATACTAAACACAGACTTACAATTTAGTTGAATAATACTTACAATACAATAAATAATAACACATTTGTGTGCAATAAAAATGATACTTCTTTAACCTGTGAAAGTCCTTTAGGCATGAGCCATGAATTGAACATCTGCTGCTTTAAGGCAGACATAAGCAATAAACACAGCCTCACTGCATATGAAATGTAACAATTCAGCATCAAACACTTGCTTTGTCAGCAGTAGCCTGCACATGCTTCAATTAAAAAAAAATATATACATTATCAGCAGATTTCAAAACAAACACTGAGAATGTAAAATGTAGTATTTTACAAAATAAACATTAATATTATTAACTACAATACAGATATTTTTCAATATTTTTTAAAAGTTGTAACATGCCAATATAATTCAGAAATCTTTCATACAGTATAAGCAAGAAGTTACAGCCAGAACAGAGTATAGGTAATCAAAAAAATTTCAAATTGTAAAGCAAGTTTGCTATGGCTTTATCTAAACACCTTACCTGCCAAACATTTATTCCATATATATTGTAAATGTAAATGGGTTGTAGGACAAAGAAAGTGCAATACAATTTGATAGAGTCACACAATCAATGATCATCAAAATTGCTGAAAGTGTTGCAGAGACGGGATTAAGGGAAAATAAGAAAGCCAGCTGTTCAAATTAATAGTTAGCAACTTTATATGAATTGACTTAATTGACCAAGTCAAGATGCATAATAAACAAGTAGAATCTCTAATATCTATAATTGTGTTGTCAGTGAAAGGAGATGAGCAGTTCAAAAATAAAAGTAAGGAGTCAGGAGATGAACTGCTAAACTGTAAATTTTGCAGGGGTGAAAACTGTCAGGTCAGGTCAGGTTGGTACAGTGTTCTACCACACACAGCACACAACAAAACAGCTCAGGATCCTGTTTGGCAACCCCCAAGACAGACATGAGGTCCAGTCCCACACTCTGGAAATGACCATCTATCTGCCTCAGCCAGGTGTTATGTGGGGTCCCCTTGTCCTAGTCCAGTCACTTACGTCCTCAAAAATGAGGACCCTGCAAGCTGGATCAACCATGGGGAATCACGCCACATGGCCATAGTGCTGTAAATGATGCTCCCTCACATTGCAGGTAATGCATGAGCAACTGCCCATTCAACACATAGTCAAACCAGTGGTACCCAAGGATTCTCCAAAGAGACACAGTACCAAAGGTGTCCAGTGTTTGTCTCAGGTCACTGGACAGCACCCATGTCTCACATTCATATAGCAAAACAGGAAGCACCAGAACTCTACACACTTGGACCTTCGTCCTTTTGCACAGATATTGGGAGTGCCACACACCCCTTTCCAGCGACATCATGACCCCCATGCTCTCCCAATCTGTCTACTGACTTCATAGGAAGAGTCACCAGAGACATGTACAGTATGTCACTGCCGAGGCAAGTAAACCTCTCGACAAAGTTGACACTCTCCGCAGACAGACACGCTGCTGATGGCTGTGCCCAAGAGGTCATTAAAGGCCTGGATCTTGGTTTTTATCCAGGACATTCGCAAGCCCAGACAGATTCCTCACTCAGTATCTTGAGAGCCCCGATCAGAGCCTCCACTGACTCACTGAAGATTCATTGCAAAGTCGAAATCAGTGAATCTTTCTTCACCAACAGATGTTCCACAGCCGCTGGACTCCATGACGTTGCCCAACACATTGAAGAGAGTCGGAGCAAGAACACACCCCTTGGGAAACACACAGAGGTTCTGCTTCCACTCTGCACAGCACTCACAGTACCAGTGTATGGCCATGATATCCAGCAACTTTGGGGAGATCCTGCGAAGTTTCAGGATGTCCCACAGGGCAGCTCGATCAACTGAGTCGAATACTTTATGGAAATCGACCAAGGCTGCAAAGAAACTCTGCCAATATTCACGTTTGTGCTCGATGAGAACACTCTGTGCTAGGATGCGTCAATAGCTGACTTCTTCGGTGTAAAACCAGACTGCTCTGTTTATTGGTAGGTGAGTATGTGATCACGAATCCTATTGAGGATGACCATAGCGAGGGCCCTATGTGGCACAGAGAGCAGTGTTATATTCCTGTAGTCGCCACAATCCAGGCGATCCCCATTCCTTAAAACATGGGAACTAAACTAAAATGAAGTTAACTAAAACTAAGTTAAAACTGTGAACACAAAATCTGTCAAAATGAAAATGCTAAGCCAAACTAACAGTAAAGAAATTATATGGTACAGATATGTAACCATAAACTACATCAAAATGCATGCAGCTTTTCTTATTATATCTGCAAATTCAAATGCTATGAAGTATGCAGCATCAGCTTATTAACACGTCACTCCAGAGAGCTTTGTGGCAACTGTAATGCTAAATGGCGCTCATGGCAAAACAAAATGGAGGTGCAATAAAATAAAAACATAACAATAAAAGTATCAACATCAGTCAAAAGACCATAAGGAGCAATTATTACATAGAAAGCGCCTCTAACATCCCAAACTTCAAAAAAATAAACAATGAATAAATAAATCCACAGAAAATCTTTACTTCAAAGAGAAAAAAATTGCCTAAATTAAAAATAATACATGTAGGAGACTGCAATCATGAAATATGGAAAAATAAAACACAAGAAACCTGGATAGACTAATATAACCAAGAGATATTGCATCATCAACAAAATATGCATAATAAATCTAATTTCCTAGTAGCAATATACTGAATGGCTGTGAAATGTGAACTGTCAAGAAAAAAAGCAGTGAGAAAAAAATCAATGCTCATGAAATGTAGACAGTTCTGAAACTATCACATTATGAACTTCAAGAGAAGCAAATATGTCAATTTCTGAATTTCAGAATTTTCAATAATGATAACAGTAGAATCACCACACAACTGAAAGGAAATGGCAAGGTTATTACTGAAACATGATCATTAAAATGTGTGGAAGGTTTTGTAAATGGTGCTCTGTGATAACATTACACATACTGTAGTAAGAATCCTTATCATAGTTATAGATATAAATAATACTATACCTCACTGTTAGATAAATAGAATAAAAAGACTACTATCTCACTGTCCTGTTTTATTCTACCTATTAATGCAGAAAAGAAAAACACTCTCAGAAAGTTCAGAAATAAAATAAAGAGTGCTTGGTTTTTTGCTGAAGCTATATTCACAACATCCAAGCAGCAAATTGCTTATGTGGCAAATTACATTTTCAGAATAATCTGTTATTTCTTCTGTGTTGTCATACTCAGGAGAATTTACCACCTGTGCATTTTTACCCAGGTAAAATGTACAGTATGTGCTTCATAAACAATATTACTGTGTTTCTGGAAGTGGAAAAAGCACTATGAAAGCAGATTTCAAAAACTACATGAAAAGTGAATGTTGTTTACTGCCATGTAATGAATAATAGTTTAATTAATTAACAGGATTTATAAACCAGAACATGCTTATTTGAGCTTACTGCTATTCTGTGCATGTGCACCAATCACATTACAGTTACATTGATTATTGAATCAATTTGTCATTAAAAGTGTATTCTTGTTACATAATCTCTGTTTTTGTCTTTAAGAAATCTAGTGTCACTGCTGGAAGCACAGTGGAACATTGATTAGTGCCACTGTATCATGGATCTACTGAAGTATCCCTGAACCAAATCTCATTCATTTGTGGTTCATCATGTGAAGTTTGTATGTTCTCCTCATGGCTGTATGGGTTTTCTGCCCACATTTCTAATGATACATTTAGCAGATTTACCAGATACTCTAAATTGGCCTCTGCAATGCACAGTTTCCTGCCTTGGATCCAAAGCTGCCTAGACTGGCTTCACTTCCTGCAATTCTGAAATGGATTAGGTCGATTGTTGTTATGTAGTGTGACTAATGCTAGATGTACATTTGAAGCGGAGACAACTGAATCTTAGCAGAAGCAACAGCATGATGTTTTATTCAGCATTTACAATGTAAAGACTGTAAATTTTTAGAATTAGAATTTCCCCTTGGGATTAATAAAGTATCTATCTATCTATCTATCTATCTATCTATCTATCTATCTATCTATCTATCTATCTATCTATCTATCTATCTATCTATCTATCTAAATTATTCCTAAAACATTTTCACATAACTTTATTTGTATTAATGTGATTTAAACATCTTACATTTTGTAGGAAATTTATAAACTGCCTTAAAATAATGAGTTAAAATTACTTTTCATTTGTGTAGATTTTACTTGATGCATTTTTATTGCACTGGGTTTTGTGCTGTAATCTTTTTTATATCCTTTGAGGGAAGACGTTTTAATGCCATTTAAGAAGCTGAGCATATAGTGGTGTATAAGCTTAAAGGCAAGCTATATTTTAAAAACTGAAATGAAATCAGGTTTTATGGAGATATCTATAAAGTTGACACATTTTAAACAGAATCAGAAATTCTAAAATTCGCAAAGCTTAGCAATCCTCCACAGCTGATTAAGTACCTAAGAAAAGCAGGACATCACCTGATATTTTTTACAAGCAGAGAGGAGCTCAGTGCCAGACTTTAGAAGAAGCAGCTTATTCTGAATTTTCATAAGAAAAAAAAACAGTACATGGTTTCAAAAGGGAATTAAATCACTGTTTTACTAATTTGTCAGTTAATCACAGACATACTGTGTAAATTGTACAGTTCAAATGTCACTTCTTATTTAAATAAACCAATTCCTTCAGAGACCCACAACTGTTAGCACAAAAAAAGAGGAAAGAGGAAGTAAAGCAGGAGTTAATGATCTGGATATACAATTAGTGTGTAGAAATAACTCAAACCAACATTTAGCTTAAATAGTCCAATCGGTTTTCTGTGGTTACTTCACAATATATGTTGCATAGGCACTTAGTATTTATGCATGTTGAAAATTATTTAATAATCTTTATTAGCTAATCTATAGAGAGATTCTAATCACTGTCTAGACTATGAATATAATGGACATCATCAATCCACTTGATATTCTATTCAGGTATTTTATTACAGACTTTGGTTTCCTTTCATCACCTCCAAATGAATTTAAATATGGAAAACTCAATACACTTACAACCCTTTTTAGTCCAATGCTCATTTCCTCATTAAAAGATTCAGCCATCTCATTTAGTGTGTCCTCAGAAATGACAGCAGGATTTTCTGATTCAGTTTCTAGCTTTTCACTTTGGTCAGTTTGACCTTTCTTGATATTCTTAAGACACTTGTCCAGCCTTTTAATACAAAGATCTACATCTTGTTTTGTGATTCCAATGGCAGCAGCAGCATTTAGGTAAGGACAAGGATATTCAGTGGCATGGGACATGAAGCCTTTGAATACGTGACCACTTACTGTTTGTTCATTCCCAAGTGGAACCACCCTAAAATATAAAATTGGCATTGAGATAAGCAATCATTTGTATTAATTTTCATTACATACATTGAAATTGGGACTGTCCCCGAAGGTCAAGATTAAAATATCAGCCATCGTGAAAAAAAAAAAATGCATACTTAAAAAAGACACAGAGTGGCACATTTTATGTTATCGTCTACCATTTATGTTAGCTGATATTGTGCAACCTAAAAATGAGATTCAAACCAATACAGTAAACAATACTACACAATACTGTACATGATTTATTTTCTTTGCAGTAATACTACTCCATATATTATTGGTTTCTTTTTTTGTTTTTAATTTGTGAATTCAAACATATTTGGCAATTTTGAGTTGGCTTTTCTAAAGCTGATGTCACATTGCGTGATATTTTGTTGTGGGGATTTGCCAACAGCAGTTTACATGACTGAAAAATGGCACTAGTGACTTAGAGTCTTGCTTGCCTCTTTTTCTCACAACCAATAGCGGGCTGCCTAATAAAGTCACAGCTGTTTGAAAGGTTAATAGCTGTGAAGAGTTCATCAACAATCTCAGCCCTTTATTTCTTCTTTCCATACAGTTATGCTATGTAAAATATAAGACATCACACAGATGAGCTTCTCTCTGTTTGAGAGGTTTCCAGCCCCCATGCTACCTGACAAAGCCAGTGCGGTACGAAGGATTCATTGTCTTAACGAGTTTAGCTGCAGTCTCTGCCCCTTTTTTCTATTTTGTTTTAGTATGTAAAACACAAGATATCAGACAAAAAAAGCTTTTCTTCTATTTGTGAAGTTCAAAACACGTGTTCTTTGTTCCTGGTAGCTACACCCCTTGCGTTGTAGTTCTGGATGAGCACTGACTGGTTGTCAGTTTTCCTGAAACACGCAGTCTGCCCCTCTGACCAAAGACAATGTCAAACTACTTGATTTTATCATATCAAGTCTGAGACTAGTTGGTCTCAGTCGCTGGGTATGTTACATTATGCAACAGGCTTCACAGGAGCACAGGAGTATTTGCCTCTGAAATCGCTAAGAATATGTAAATAAAGGATACGACTGAAAAACACTGGAAAAGTTGTGGAATGTGATGACATAGGCTTAAACTTCAATGGGATGGGCAAACAACTGCTGCCATGATGTCATCTTATTTCACCTTTCTTTCACATCATTTAAACTTCCGCATGACATCTGTGAGCTATCAGTGGATCATTAGCATTACAAAAACACTGATTTTTGCTTTTATATATTCATATGGAACACAAAAAATGCACAGTTACAAATCATAATAATTGCTTTTTTGCATATGTTTAATTTCAAATTTCATTTTTCCATTCTTACCTGGCACCTGATACTTGTCTGGTAAACAGCATTGATCCTAGAAGAGTAACTGCTTTGTCATTTTGTTGGTCAATACCTTGAAGCGACATGGCTAAAGAACAAAAATAGAGAAGACTTCATGTTATGCACAAACTCTGCCATATGTGAATAAGGACATTACCTGAAGGTGATTTTTGTATTTGGAGTTTTTTTTTAATCATACAATAATGTTAGTGTACAGAGAGACTTCTATATTACAATGATCCCTCGCTATATCTCGCTTCGCCTTTCGCGGCTTCACTCTATCGCGGATTTTATATGTAAGCATATTTAAATATATATCGCAGATTTTTTTGCTGGTTCGCGGATTTCTGAGGACAATGGGTCTTTTAATTTCTGGTACATGCTTCCTCAGTTGGTTTGCCCAGTTGATTTCATACAAGGGACGCTATTGGCAGATGGCTGAGAAGCTACCCAACTTACTTTTCTTCTCTCTCTTGCGCTGACTTTCTCTGATCCTGACGTAGGGGGTGTGAGCAGGGGGGCTGTTCGCACACCTAGACGATACGGACGCTCGTCTAAAAATGCTGAAAGATTATCTTCACGTTGCTACCTTCTGTGTGCAGCTGCTTCCTGAAGCGCCATGCTGCACGGTGTTTCGCATACTTAAAAGCTCAAAGGGCACGTATTGATTTTTCAGTTTGTTTTTCTCTGTCTCTCTCTCTCTCCCTGCTCCTGACGGAGGGGGTGTGAGCTGCCGCCTTCAACAGCTTTGTACCGGCGGTGCTTCGCATACTTAAAAACAAACAGCCCTATTGATTTGTTTGCTTTCCTCTCTGTTTCCTTTGAAGAGGAAGATATGTTTGCATTCTTTTAATTGTGAGACAGAACTGTCATCTCTGTCTTGTCATGGAGCACAGTTTAAACTTTTGAAAAAGAGACAAATGTTTGTTTGCAGTGTTTGAATAACGTTCCTGTCTCTCTACAACCTCCTGTGTTTCTGCGCAAATCTGTGACCCAAGCATGACAATATAAAAATAACCATATAAACATATGGTTTCTACTTCACGGATTTTCTTATTTCGCGGGTGGCTCTGGAACGCAACCCCCGCGATGGAGGAGGGATTACTGTACTACTATCTTCCTTAACCTTTCATTTTTTTTCTCAAAAATTCCAATAGTTTCCTAGTCTACACTAGACCCTGTATATTAAACAATACCACAAAACTTTCATTCTTGTAATGACTGATATTTAAACATGTTTAGTTATATTTTTCTAGTTTTTACCTTCTTGAACTGAGTAAATATAAACGTACTGCACATACCGATACAGAAAAGGTAATAAATTGACTTTTAAATAAAATGCCTTTCCAGTATACATAAAATATATATATATTGAGAATTTAATGCAAAAATGCTCAGTTATATATTTTCCATTAAGGTGGTAAATAGAAAACTTTTATTGAATACACATAGTAAACCTTTGTTGATCAGCTATAATACCACTGTGTTTACACTTAATATCCTTTACATAAATGGGAAAAGGCAGATTTAACAGTAAGGGACCAAATGATGAGGTGTAGCTGCTTGACTAGCTAGGTCTAAAATGATAAAATCAATTTAATCTTCCCCCTAAGGCAAATCACAAAGCAAAGATGTAGTAAGAAGTTCGAAATAAGAAGGTGGCAATTTGAAGATCTAAACAAAACAATGAAATGCACTTATGTAGTTCTGAAGGAAAATCTGCAATCTTTGATAATTACCAAGTGCGTAACGCTGACCTTTATACCACACTCTTGAAACATCAGGTGTTGTATACCCCCTGGCGTCCTCACATTTCTGTGACACCCACAGAAATAAAAGAAAGTGCTCCGGTGTATATTCTGACTATAGTATACATAAGATTTTAATCATTTTGAAAGAGTTTGCTTATAAAATATAAATTATACATCCAACACCCCGTGGCTGTGATTATCAAAAGTGACTTTGCAGAAAAGGATTAACCCTTAAATACTCACACCATTTCTCATCTCCTAAGTACTTGGACGGTGTACTTTAAGCACCAGTGTTAAAATGGCTATTTATATGCACACTGTGAGGGTGTAATATAAAATATTACAATAACTTTAAATTGTACATGTTTTAATGTAATTTAACACCATATTACTGAATAGTGTGACACAGTCTAGTTCTATCTGAAAATAAACCTGAACCACTTCTCCATTGTTCATTCGTCACTGTTCATACTTTCATCCACCTCACGATTTGCACATGTACAGTATCACATTTCACTTCAATTGTCGAATGCTCTTTACAAACAAAGTCATTGCAAGAGAACATCTCATTGTTGTCATACATATGTAAGTACCCGCGTGGTGTACCAAATGCATATATGGAACTTGCAACTGTGCATCCACTCATAAAACCAGCTGGGGGCACTCTGGAGGGAAACCATTGCGACACCGTATTTGTAATGAATAGAGCTGAGGACAGATGGCGGATGCTGTCAGCAGGTTCAAGTAAAAGGACATTGGACAAAATAACTAAGATTGGTGTACAAAATACACCAGCGTGAGCAGTTAAGGGTTAAACAACAAAATTTTTTTATTGCAGACTCATTTGTCTAACTGCAAGGCAGGTTGCTCTGTGCCTGCATGCCAGTTTCATGATACAGCTCTACATGTATCTATACTAATAAAAGGCAAAGCCCTCACTGACTCACTGACTGACTGACTGACTGACTCATCACTAATTCTCGAACTTCCCGTGTAGGTGGAAGGCTGAAATTTGGCAGGCTCATTCCTTACAGCTTACTTACAAAAGTTAGGCAGGTTTCATTTCGAAATTCTACGCGTAATGGTCATAACTGGAACATGTTTTTTGTCCATATACTCTAATGGAGGAGGCAGAGTCACATATCGCGTCATCACGCCTCCTACGTAATCACGTGAACTAAAAACAAGGAAGAGATTTACAGCACGAGTCAAACGCGGGAACGAAGGTAAATGACGTTAATTTTTGAGTGTCTTTTAATACTGTGTAAGCATACATATTAACACGTGCAATTAAACGTGTGCATTTACGGGGTGATTTGTCAGGCTTAAAAGCTCGCCTTTTATCAAACGCGGGAACAAAGGTAAATGACGTTGTTCACTGTCTTTTAATACTGTGTAAGCATACATATTAACACATGTGCAATTAAACGTGTGCATTTACGCGGTGATTTCTCAGGCTTAAAAGCTCACCTTTTACTAAAAAGGTAAATGCAAACTGTTTTCATTCTGAAGGGCACAAACCACGTTAGATTTCAGACGATAAACGCGCAAAAATGTCGGTACACCAGATAAATAAGCGCAACATATTATATAGAAATATGTTAATTGTTAACTAATATTATGGGATGGTGTTTTTCGACTCGCGCCTTGATTTAAACGATTGCATTTCTTGGTGGGTTTGCGTAGCTTATTGTCAATATCTTTACACCTCTTTTTAAGACTTAATTTAAAAAGGTTTTCTTTTCTTCTTAATTAAAATTTAAAAGCAATACTTCACCGCTGCGAAGCCCCTCTAGCGCTGACGTCCGAGGTTCGATTACCGTAAGCGAGTGCAGTGAGTGTGTACGCCTGATGAGCCAAGAATAAGGGGGAAAGACGTGTCGCGTACTCTTTGCATTATTTGACAGTAAACTATTTTCAATCATTCTATGATCTGCTTCTCACAACTGAAGGCACCGTGGCTGATGTTACCTCACTTGCTGGCCAACCATAAGCGTTACCTGGTAGGTAACCAGCCACTCACTTCACTCCCTTACGGGAATCGAACCTCTGAGGTTTTCTTTTCTTCTTAATTAAAATTTAAAAGCAATACTTCACTGCTCCTAAGCCCCTCTAGCGCTGACGTATGAGGTTCGATTACCGTAAGCAAGTGCAGTGAGTGTGTACGCCTGATGAGCCAAGAATAAGGGGGAAAGACGTGTTGCATACTCTTTGCATTATTTGACAGTAAACTATTTTCAACCATTCTATGATCTGCTTCTCACAACTGAAGGCACCGTGGCTGATGTTACCTCACTTGCTGGCCAACCATAAGCGTTACCTGGTAGGTAACCAGCCACTCACTTCACTCCCTTACGGGAATCGAACCTCGGATGTCAGCGCTACAGGCAA